>NW_024119852.1:0-13539 GCF_003073215.2 Triticum urartu
ATGCCGCCGGCGTCCTCGGCCCGCTCCCGGGCTCTCATGCGCAGGCTTATCCCCTCCTTCCCGCCCCACCGGCGCCCACTGCTCCGCTCCACCAGCACCATCCCTCGTCCTGGGAACACGCGGCCATGCTCAACGCCGCCTACAGCAATGGTGGTTTCCCCTCTGCTCCCGTGCCCGATACAAAGCTCGCTGTAAACTGTTTTCGGAAGGAGTTGAGCTTAGTGATGCTTAGGATTTTAGTTTGTGCCTTACAAGTAGGTTTCAAGTGTGATAGATAATTTTACTGTTTAAATGTTTGATGACATGAGTTGATGCCTTTACATGCAAACTGGCATAACATTGGCATACCTTTGAGAAATTCTAGAAATAATACTGGATTTACATATATAAAAAGTATGGACAAAATCAGTCTGCAAGCAGTTCTTGATTTTCCGCAGTCTTTGTTTCCGTTTATGTTTAAGGAACGGTACAAACTAATGCAGTCTCGGACTTTCTGACTTGGCTTTGACAGATTATGTGAGGGTGGTGAGTTGCTTGACCACATATTAGCCAAGTAAGAACTACGAGAATCCTTGACTTTTTTCCCACAACTCTTACCTTTATCACATTTTTTTATAACTTGTTTCCATGCTGGTAACCTATGAGTTATACTATGGTTTCTTAGATGCGCTACTGGGCTTAAATGTTGAAATTTCATGGTTCAGTTAGGTGCAATTTTCGACCAACGTTTTGTCACTCTATGGCGAATATTTCTTATTTATTTATTTATAGTTTTAATATTTTGATTTTCTTATTACGAGCAAAATATGCAGCAATGATTTATATGCTGAAGATTTCCCTTTTGAAGGCTAGTATTTTGGAATATTGGAGCTACTGTTGATATTTATTTCTTACGTTGTGATTCCTCATCCTAGATAAAATAAAGATTGAGAAGCTGAGCTATCACACATAGTGTGCTTGACCGTAGGCTGTAATTTTGTATGGATATATGTTACATTATTACTCCTTCAAGTTGAAACCAATTCTGCATGCACACGTTTGAATTGATTTCCACGTTTCCTTCAAAATCATCGAGTAAAATGTCAAATATATCACAAAAATTGCGCAGATATCTTTCTCAAGGTATGAGAAAAGTATCTACTCAGCAGAACAGCACATTGTACGCGATAAGATGTAAACATAGATGTAGACTGATGTGCCAAACTATTATCATGCCCAACATAACGTTACTGCCTGATAGTTCTTTTTACAGACCATAGAATGCTGAAGTCCGTGCATGATTCTGGTATGTGGAACAGAATGTTCATTGACCTTACCTGATTGCATGTGCCTGGGTTAAAACTACCATTCCTCTGGTAGTTCCAATTCGATCACAGTATGGGTTGTGGTTGAACATGCATAGAGGGCTGCTCATTTCTAAATTCATCGGCTACGTGTTTATGATCGATATTGTATTAATATGTCACTAGAAGGTGTAGTTTAGGAGAGATCAACATGATTGTATTCATCGGAGGTGTCGACTATATATACAGAAGTCCTAGCCAAGTTCTATCTCTATGCCATGGTTTAAACACCACAAGGAAATATACATGGAAGGAAACGGTGGCCGGACTAGCTCTTGGGTAGGAAACCTATCAGAATACAATGCATGATATTATTTCTTCTTACACCCCCACCCAGTCGAAGCGTCGTCGTTGATGATGCCGAGACTGGAACGAAAGCGTTGAAAACTTGCTGTTGGTAGTCCTTTGGTCATGATGTCCGCGAGTTGATCAGTGGTAGGAACAGGAACATGAACTACTCGAAACTGTCCAAGAGCAACCTTCTCACGCACAAAGTGAATGTCGAGCTCAATATGCTTTGTACAACGATGATGCACTGGATTGACGGACAAATAAATTGCGGAGACATTGTCACAGAAGACAACGGTAGCTTTGTTGATGGGGCAGTGTAGTTCTCCGAGAAGTTGCCGTAGCCAGCAACATTCAGCGACCGTGTTCGCAAGAGAACGATACTCAACTTCAGCACTTGACCGGGAGACCGTTGGTTGTCGCTTGGAGGACCACGACACAAGACTATCGCCAAGATAGATACAAAAACCAGAGGTCGACCTGCGGGTGTCGGGGTAGCCAACCCAGTCAGTGTCTGAGTATGCCGCAAGCTCGGTAGAGGAAGAACCACGCATGACCAAACCATGAGACGTCATGCCACGGATGTAGCGCAAAAGTCTTTTGATGAGAGCCCAGTGAACGTCCTTCGGTGCATGCATGTGAAGACATATCTGGCCAACAGCATAGGAAATATCCGGACGCGTCAATGTGAGGTATTGCAAAGCACCTACGATGCTACGGTAAAACGTTGCATCATGATAATCCTTGCCGGCAGAAGCAGGAGACCTTGCCGGCAGAAGCAGGAGACCTTGGGCTTCGTGTCAACCGGCGTGGCAGCGGGTGTGCAATTAGACATAGCTGCACGTTCCAAGAGTTCTTCGGCATATCTCTCTTGTGACAAGAAGAAACCAGAGGCTGTCCGACGCACATGAACTCCAAGGAAAAAATTCAGAGGACCAAGATCCTTCATCTTGAATTCAGCCTGAAGTTGTATGATGATGGACCGAAGGAATGCTGGTGAGGACATAGTCAGGACAATATCATCGACATATAGCAGCAAATATGTAGTTTCGGATGCTCGACGGAGAACAAAGAGAGAGCTATCCAAAGTGGTGATGGTGAACCCAATGCGTCGAAGAAAAGTACCAATCCGAGTGTACCAAGCCCGGGGCGCCTGCCGAAGACCATAAAAGACTTTGCGAGCGGACAAACATGATCCGGGTGAGCACGGTCGATGAAACCAGTCGGTTGCTGAGAGTAAACACGCTCAACAAGGACGCCATTGAGGAAAGCGTTGCTGACATCAAGCTGGTGGACTGGCCATCGCCGTGAGGAAGCAAGGTGCAGAACGGTGCGGACGGTTGCAGGCTTGACAACAAGGCTAAAAGTCTCACCAAAATCAACTCTGGGGCGTTGAGTAAATCCATGGACAACCCAGCGAGCTTTGTATCAGTCCATGGCACCATCTTCATGAAACTTGTGACGAAACACCCATTTACAGGTGACCACATGAGCACCGGGAGGACGGGGAACAAGAGTCCAAGTCCGGTTGGCTGTAAGAGCGGCGAATTCCTCTGTCATAGCGGCAAGCCAATGAGGATCACGAAGAGCCTGACGGACCAAACAGGGCAATGGTGATGGCGAAGTTTCAGTGCTAGCAAAAGCAACATAGTCCCGGGCGTACTTCTGATTCGGCAGTAACTTGCCAGCTTGAGCACGGGTCACCATAGAATGCGACGGCTGCCACTCGTCTGAGCATGAGGCGTTCGAGGTAGCGGCACCATCGATGGAGGAGGCCCGCCAAGGTCATGGGAAGGACACGTGGTCCGGCGAGATGGAAGAGACGCCGGGTGCAGAAGAACTTGAAGACGGCGACGACGGTGTCCTGTCGAAGGACGCCGGCGAGCTGGAGGCGTTGGTCCTCGGTGTAGAGGACGGGGCCATGGCAACATGGTATTGTGCCATTGCAGCCGTTTGAAGTGAAGAGCCTGGGGTAGAATCTGCTGCCCCGACAGACGGATTTTCTGTCATGGCAAGGGAATTCGCTGCAGCAGCAGCCGAACCAGTAGCGGCAGTTGGGGATGATGGCGGGGTAGCAGCGACGTTCCCCGCGCCTAAGGAGGATGCAGGGGCGGGCGGGGTGGCCGGGGGCGCTGGTCCCTGTCGGCGACGATCATTGGCTGCCGGAAGGATCACCGGTGACGGCTCGAGAGAGAGGTGTTCCTTGGTGGCGAGGTGCTCGTGTCCCTGAAAGGAACAATTTTCTTGTCGAAATAAACATGACGCGACGTTAGTATGCGACGAGTGGAAGGATCATAGCACCAATAGCCATGTTGCTCAGGAGGGTAACCGAGAAAGGTACAAGCGGCTGAGCGGGGAGCAAGCTTATGCTGAGCTGTGGTCGTGAGGCTGGGTTAACAGAGACAGCCAAAAACACGAAGATGCGTATAATCTGGAGGGGAACCAAAGAGAAGTTCGTGCGGGGTTTGGTGATTGCGAGGTTTGCAAGGACGGAGGTTTAAGAGATAAGTAGTAGTGCTCAAGGTTTTTGCCCAAAAACGTGGAGGTAGATGGGCATGAAAGAGCAAAGTGCGAACCGAGTCGTTGAGAGTGCGAAGAATTCATTCAGCACGCCCGTTTTGTTGAGACGTGTATGGACAGGAGAGACGAAAGCGAATGCCATGTTTGGCAAAGAAATCCCAGGTGGCATGATTATCAAACTCGCGTCCATTATCTGTTTGAAAGCTAATGATGGGGCGTTGAAATTGTGTAGCAACATAGGCATGAAAGTTTGTGAAGTGCGAAAAAACTTCGGATTTATGACGCAATGGAAAAGTGGAAACATGGTGGGAAAAATCATCAAGAATGACTAGATAAAATTTATACCCGGATATACTCGGAACAGGAGAGGTCCAAACATCGCAATGAAGAAGTTCAAAAGCACAAGTAGCCCTAGACATCGAAGTTTCAAACGGAAGAAGGACATGTTTGCCTAACCTACAAGCATTACATGTTGTAGAGGGAGATTTATTACACGAGAATTCAAAAGACGCTAGTGTTCTAGACATGGAGTCGCGCCCTGGATGGCCAAGCCGGTGGTGCCATATGTCGGTGGAGGCGGTGGTGAGATGAGCTTGTGGAGACGCCGGCGAACCAGGGACAAGTGGGCAGAGCTCGCTGTCACTGTCACATCACAAAATCACCGCCCGAGTGTGAAGATCCTTGATAGAAGAACCAAGACCGTCAAATTCAACAGTGATAGGATTTTGACGAGTTAAAGCACGAACAAAAATAAGTTTTTTAATGAGATCGGGAGTAATAGAAATATCACAAAGATGAATAGGAAAAGAGGTGGTGCTAAGGGACGCATCGCCGATGTGTGTGATGGGCAGGCCAGCACCGTTACCGACGATGACACGAGTAGGAGAAGAAAAAAGAGTTGGATTGGAGAGGATACTGGGTGTGTTTGCGAGATGAGAAGAAGCCCCGGTGTTGAGGAACCAATCTTGGCCAGCGCTACCTCCCTAAAGAGAGAGGTTATGCAGGGCTGCATGAAGTGGCGCCTGATCCCATGGCTGCATTGGCGTTGGAGGAGGAGGGTAGTAGCAAGGGTAGATCATACCAGAAGGCGCCATGGCCTGGTGCATCATGCCAGGAGGAGCGATGTCGGTGGGTGTGGTCCGAGGATGCCCGAGCTGGGAGCGCGCCAGGAGGGCGCCCACGCTTGAAACATCCCAGACACGTGATAGGCGCCCATGGGCCATGCAGAAGCTGAAGTGCTACTCGGGTGAGGCGCAGGTGCACCTGCGGTCTGGGTATTCTTCTTCTTGCGACCATGTCTGCCGTTGCCTGTAGGGGTGGCAGGGCGGAGAGTAGGGGCCGGCGCAGGGATGGGTAGCAGCTGAGCAGCACGAGGAGGAGCACCACCAGCAAAGAGAGCGGTGGGAGTCGTCGGCAGCTGCGTGTAGCGGGCGAGGCAACGTTCCTCCTGAAGCAAGGCCGAGCGAGCCTTGGCGAAGGTGAGGCCGACGGGATTGATGGTCAGCGCGGCGATGGAGTGGCCGAACTGACCGTTGAGCCCGTTGATGAAGGCGAGGAGCATGTCTTGGTCGCTGACCGGAGCGCCGACGTCGCGAAGCGTGTCGGCGATGCACTTGAGGCGGCTGGAGTAAGCCATGATGGTAAGATCACCTTGCACAAGGGTGTGGAACTCGTGCTTGGCATAAATCGCCCGTTGAAGACGATTGTCAAGGAAGAGGTTGTTGAGGGCGTTCCATGCCCGCTCGGCCGTGTCCGCCGGCTGGATGTTGATGTCGAGGATGTCGTGAGAGATCGACGTGTACAACCAAGAGACAATACACTGGTCAATCAGCGTCACTCGACGTCATGGAGCATGAGCTGGGCGTCGACGGTGCCGTTGATGTGATCAACAAGCCCGAGCTTGCGGAAGGTGATGTTGAAGTGAGTCTGCCTGATGGTGAAGTTGGACTCCTCGAAATCAAGGATAGTGGGCACATGGGAATGGATGGAGAGGAGTTGGATCGCCACAGCCGAGGGACCGGAAGCACGAGGAGCGGAGTCGCCGAGGTCGGCGAAAGGATTGCCGCCGCCGTCGATTCTTGAGGAGGAGCGCGACATGGCGACAGGAAGGAGATAGCTGCAGAAGAAGCTAGGTTTAGAATCGATAGGTATCTGATACCATGTACTCCCTCTCTCAGTTTACAGGGCGTGCGCGTACCCCTAGGTCGTCAATTTGAGCAACCTAATACAAGTCATATATTACAAAAAATATACCAATATAAACTTCAGATGTTCTATTTTCAAACGATATAATTTTTGTGTTATATAGTTTATATTAGGGTGATAAAATTGGCAACCTAGGTATACGCGTAGGACTTGTAAATTGACTTGTTCTGAAAATAGAACATCTGAAGTTTATATTGGTATATTTTTTGTAATATATGACTTGTATTAGGTTGGTTAAAGATCATGGTGCTACTTTGAAGCACAAGTGTGGAAAAAGAGGATAGCAGAATTTTCCCTTTTTATTTCTTTTTCTTTTTTCCTTTTTTTGGGCCTTTCTTTTTTATTTGTCCTTTCTCTTTTTTTGGGACAATGCTCTATTAATGATGATCATCACACTTCTATTTATTTACAACTCGATACTAGAACAAAATATGACTCTATATGAATGCCTCCCGCGGTGTATCGGGAAGGGCAATGAATGACATATATGATAAATTATGCATGGTGGCTTTGCCACAAATACTACTACCTCTCTCTCGGTTTACAGGGCATGCGCGTATCCCTAGGTCGTCAATTTGTTCAACCTAATACAAGTCATATATTACAAAAAATATACCAATATAAACTTCAGATGTTCTATTTTCAAACGATATAATTTTTGTGTTATATAGTTTATATTAGGGTGATAAAATTGGCAACCTAGGTATATGCGCAGGACTTGTAAACTGAAACGGAGGGAGTAATTTAGGAGAGATCAACGTGATTGTATTTATCGGAGGTGTCGAGTATATATACAGAAATCCTAGCCAAGTCCTATCTCTATGCCACAGTTTAAACACTACAAGGAAATATGCATAGAAGGAAACCGGACTAGCTCTTGGGTAGGAAACCTATCAGAATACAATGCATGATATTATCTCTTCTTACAGAAAGCATCTATGTCATTGATGCCTGAAGCCCTACGAATTTTAAGAGATCTACCGAGTGAGTAAGACTAGGCATTTGCGTATCCAGATGACGTAGACTAGGCATCAATTGTAAGATATCCGTCGAAGGATGTAATATATACCTGGCTCCTTTTTGCTGCATGCAGAAAATAGCAACTCTACTGATCTTACATATTTTATGCCCTTGCAGAAAAGATAGCCGTTATAGCGAAAAAGATGCTGCAGTAGTTGTACGACAGATGCTCAAGGTTGCAGCTGAGTGCCATTTGCATGGTTTGGTTCACCGAGATATGAAACCTGAGGTATACTCCAAAAATGTGAGATGGAACCGGGCTGTCAAGATTAAGTGATCTTTCGAATTAATGCATCATATTGTGTTGCCAGAACTTCCTCTTCAAGTCATTAAAGGAGGGCTCCCCCCTCAAGGCTACAGATTTTGGCCTTTCAGACTTTATAACACCAGGTGCTTGCATATGTTGTAACAACTTGTTTCATAGTATTCATGCTTGACTTACTTTCCTGTACATATGAATCATATATATTGCTCCCGAGGTGGCATTTAAATTGATCTGTCTACTCACAGGGAAGCAGTTTCGTGACATTGTTGGAAGTGCCTACTATGTAGCACCAGAAGTGCTTAAGCGCAAGTCAGGGCCGGAATCCGATGTTTGGAGCATTGGTGTTATTACATATATTCTGTTGTGCGGAAGACGACCTTTCTGGGACAAAACTGAAGATGGAATCTTTAAAGAGGTAACTTTACCTAAACTATCATGAGAGAAGTCTACTTTTCAACCCTGAACTTACACGTTGGTTTAGGAATCAACCCTCAACTTCAAAACCGGTTATCCTACACCCTAAACTATTCAACCTGTGTGACGACCGGAAACCCTATGGAAGGGGATCGATCGCACAGGGAAGGAATCGGGGAGGAAACAGAGAAGTACTAGGTGAGAGCTAGACGAAGAGGGGATGAGAAGGTTCAGATCCAATTTCCATACATGCTTAACTCATGCCACGGTACAGCCTAAGTACCCCTCACGCGCACACGGCCGTTGGCCACACGCGGCCCTACAACACCCTGGGCTGGCCCACTCTCTTCTCATCCCCTTACACTAGTCCACCGATGATGTGTTCACATCGGGTGTGACAACCCGGTTAGGATTCAACCCCCCTGCCCCGTTTACCCGGCTTTGACCGCGTTAACTGCTGACTCCGCACCGCCACGGTGTTGATCCCTCCTTTATGTGGGACCCACCCAGGAAATAATAATAATAAATTGTTTCATTTTCCCGTCCAACTAACTCTTGGAAACCTCGTTTTATCGTGGGAAGTAATTTGGATCAGCCGACCGGCCACAACTCCTGGCTGGTCGCATGCTTGCCCTCCGATTGTTGTGCGATTCATGCTCGACCACCACACGTTGGTGCCACGCGGCTGCTGGGGCCCATGCACCGCGCACACCGCTACCTTATCTCTTCACGCAGGGGCGGTCTCCTCCACCCGTTTCCTCTGCTTTTTCCTCACTTCTCTCCTTTCTCCAAGGGGACAGGAGCACTTCCTCGTTCTCCCTCCTCTTGCGTCCAGATTTGGGGGAGGGGTGACAACACCGTTCGCTGCAAGGGCGGAAACCGATGCTACAACTGCAGATGCGGCGACTAGCGTCTCTGGTGTTATGATGGCGTGATGGGCTGGACGTACGATGTTATGCAAGCGGTGGCGCCGTGGACGGAGGCACTGGCGACCGCATGAGTTGGATGTTGCAACCAGCGGCGCCGTGAGCTGGGACCAGCTGCTCCCGGAGTTGCAACCGGCGACACGGGAAGCTACGGCAGGGAGCGCTCCGGAGTCGAGAATGCCGCGACCGGCGTCAGTGGAAGCTAGGACCGGCTACGATGGATGCTGGGACCGGCAGTGGCGGATGCTATGAGCTTGCCACTAGAGATGCAACGGAAGACGTTGGATTCTGGGACGGGTGGTGGTGGATGTTGTGACGGGGAGACGACGACTGCAAGCAGTGACACTGTTAGGACCTGCAACGAGGCATGCTATGACCGGTGACAATAAAAGCTTCAGCCGGCAGTTCGAATAGCTGGGACAAGTGACTTGTCGGGCTAGCGGTGCCATTGGTACTTCAGGTGGGCGGCCGCGGGAAGCGCGCGTACGAGCCCACACTGGTACGAATTTGACAGTATGCTTTGTGTAACTTGCATGTCATATACTATCCCTTTAACATGTGGTCAAACTTAGTCTTGAAAAACGCATTAGGCCCTATATAGATAGAGGGAGTATACGACATGAAACTGTAAATGGCCTTAAATTTGGAGCAAACTATTACGTTTTGTGCACCAACCAGTAGAACCAAAAGACCGAACTGATCAAGAAGGTTGGGTAATCCACATATACACCCCCCTCACGTGACTCGATAAGGTGTACACGTGGATAGAAAGATGGAAAGCAAATTTTTTATTTTTTTCGTGGCAAAGTGTAATAATTTAGTAATATCAAGATGATACCATTTACACCCGGCCTCTGCAACAACATAATATCACGACCTAGTCAAGACATTGAGGATGCACACAAACAACAACACCACATAAACATAAACATAATATCATAGACCTAGTCAAGACATTGAGGATGGGATGCACACAACCCGAAAGATGTCCCAAACAAGTTGGGGTAAGCTAGAGGTGAAACCCATAAGATCTCGCAACCAACTGATGATTCTGGCACATGGATAGCAAGCTTCCACGCACCCCCTGTCCATGGCTAGTTCTCTGGTGATACTCCAGTCTTTCAGATCCCTCTTTACAGACTCCTCCCATGTCAAGTTCGGTCTACCCTGACCTCTCTTGACATTATCGGCACATTTTAGCCGTCTGCCATGCACTGGTGCTTCTGGAGGTCTGCGCTGAATATGCCCAAACCATCTCAGACGATGTTGGACAAGCTTCTCTTCAACCGGTGCTACCCCAACTTTATCTTGTATATCATCGTTCCGGACTCGGTCCTTCCTTGTGTGGCCACACATCCATCTCAACATGCGCATCTCCGCCACACCTAACTGTTGAACATGTCGCCTTTTAGTCGGCCAACACTTAGCGCCATACAACATTGCGGGTCGAACCGCCGTCCTATAGAACTTGCCTTTTAGCTTTTGTGGCACTCTTATAGAGAATGCCATAAGCTTGGCGCCACTTCATCCATCCGGCTTTGATTCGATGATGCACATCTTCATTGATATCCCCATCGTTCTGCAGTATAGACCCCAAATATCTAAAGGTGCCCTTCTGAGGCACCACCTGCCCATCCAGGCTAACCTCCTCGTGCCTAGTAGTATTGAAACCGCATCTCATGTACTCCCTCCGTCCCAAAATTCTTGTCTTAGATTTGTCTAGATACAGATGTATCTAACACTAAAACGTAACTAGATACATCCGTATTTAGACAAATCTAAGACAAGAATTTTGGGACGGAGGGAGTACTTGGTTTTAGTTCTACTAAGTCTAAAGCCTTTGGATTCCAAGGTTTGTCTTCATAGCTCTAACTTCCTATTGACCCCGTCCGACTATCATCAGCTAGCACCGCATCATCCGCAAAGAGCATACACCATGGGATATCTCCTTGTATATCCTTTGTGACCTCATCCATCACCAGAGCGAAAAGATAAGGGCTCAAAGCTGACCCTGGTGCAGTCCTATTTTAATCGGGAAATCATCAGTGTCGCCATCACTTGTTTGAACACTTGTCACAACATTATCATACATGTCCTTGATGAGGGTAATGTACTTTGCTAGGACTTTGTGTTTCTCCAAGGCCCACCACATGACATTCCGCGATATCTTATCTTAGGTCTTCTCAAAGTCAATGAACACCATATGCAGGTCCGTTTGCTCCTTGTATCTCTCCATGAATTGTCGTACCAAGAAAATGGCTTCCATGGTCGACCTCCCAGGCATGAAACCAAATTGATTTTTGGTCACGCTCGTAATACTTCTTAAGTGGTGCTCAATGACTCTCCCACAACTTCATTATATGGCTCATCAGCTTAATTCCATGATAATTAGTACAACTCTGAACATCCCCCTTGTTCTTGAAGATTGGTACTAATATACTCCGTCTCCATTCTTCTGGCATCTTGTTTGCCCGAAAAATGAGGTTGAAAAGCTTAGTTAGCCATACTATAGCTATGTCTCCGAGGCCTCTCCACACCTTAATGGGGATACAATCAGGGCCCATCGCCTTGCCTCCTTTCATCCTTTTTAAAGCCTCCTTGACTTCCAACTCCTGGATTCGCCGCACAAAGCGCCTATTGGTATCATCAAAGGAGTCATCCAGTTTAATGGTAGAGCTCTCATTCTCCTCATTGAACAGCTTGTCGAAGTACTCCCGCCATCTATGCTTAATCTCCTCGTCCTTCACTAGGAGTTGGTCTGCTCCGTCCTTGATGCATTTGACTTGGTCAACATCCCTTGTCTTCCTCTCTCGGATCTTGGCCATCTTATAGATATCCCTTTCGCCTAACTTCGTGTCTAACCGCTGGTAGAGGTCCTCATACGCCCGACCCCTTGCTTCACTCACAGCTGGCTTTGCGGCCTTCTTTGCCATCTTGTACTTCTCTATGTTGTCTGCACTCCTATCTAGGCAGAGTCGTCTAAAACAATCTTTCTTCTCCTTAATAGCCTTCTGAACATCATCATTCCACCACCAGGTATCTTTAGCTTCTCTTCTACTTCCCTTGGACACTCCAAACTCTTCTGAGGCCACCTTACGAATGTAAGTCGCCATCTTCATCCACATATTGTTTGCATCGCCTCCTTCCTTCCAAGGGCCCTCCTTAATGACCCTCTCCTTGAACGCCTGAGCTACCTCCCCCTTGAGCTTCCACCACTTTGTTCTAGCAACTTTGGCACGCTTATCCCACTGGACACGAATCCGAAAGCAGAAGTCAGCCACCACGAGCTTATGCTGAGGTTGACACTCTCTCCAGGTATCACCATACAATCTAGGTGCGCACGCCTGTCTTCTCTTCTCGAGAGGATGAAATTTGGCTAGAGTGTTGACCACTGCAAAAAGTCACTAGATGTGATTCTCTCTTTTAAAAGAGGGTGTTAGCTACGATCAGGTCGTAGGCTAGAGCAAAGCTTAAGACATCTTCCACTTCTTGATTCCTGATGCCATAGCCAAAGCCCCCATGCACCCCTTCAAAACCCATGTTAGATGTACCCACGTGGCCATTGAGGTCTCCTCCTATGAAGAGCTTCTCGCCAATCGGTACACACCTAACCATGTCCTCCAGGCCTTCCCGGAACTCCCTCTTGGTGTTATCATTATGGCCTACTTGCTGGGCATACACGCTGATAACATTGAGAACTAAGTCCCCAACTACCAGCTTGACCAGGATAATTTGGTCCCCATCTCTCTTGACGTCTACCACTTCATACTCGAGGCTCTTGTTGGGCAAGATGCCTAAAGCTGACATGACCAACCATGCACAACAAATAAGCAAAAACAACTTTTCACCGTCTTTGACACCACACCACACAAACTGCGAGAAAGGTACCCCGAAAGCAACGCATCCAGGAAGGAAACAAGTGGCGCGCAAGCACCGCTGCCACGTGATCTAATCACTGAACGGTCAGATCGTGGGTTTTCACCCTACAGAGCATGCCTAAGCAATCTCCGAAGAAATGATTTTATGGACATAATGCATAGACACCGCCATCGGTAGGTGCGATCAACAAAGGTCAGACCTAGGTTTTTCACCCCCAAAGCTCAACACCTGGTTCTCGAAGAGCACCACCTAGCCGAAATCACCTTGTGTTGCCACCACCACTTGCCAAAGAAGATGGTGCTGGCAGGAGAGGCACACCTACACCTAAGTCATGTGATCAAAGCCACACGTGTACACGAACTGCCGCACAACTTGAAGAACCGAACTTTGTCAATACCTTCATCTTGCACGTGCTACACAAGGCGATGACGGCGCCAAGATGTGGTGACGTATTTGTTGCCACCACAAGTCCTAGACGCACCACCCCCACAGACCTTCCCCACTGTTGCACCGCTTCACGTCAATGTTAGCCGTAGCCAGGTGGAAGCAAAACCGCCTCCTGAATCAACAATGAATCATTGGTTTTGGGCCGGGAAGACTACCGCCGCTAGACCGATCCATGCGGCCACCGGACGCTCTCACGGCAGGGCCCGGAGGGGCCACAATCAAACCTCCTCCT
>NW_024119853.1:0-8440 GCF_003073215.2 Triticum urartu
ATTTCTGGAGTCCGTCCAGCTCCACCAATGAACCCCAGGATAGGCCCTTCTCTTTCCATGAGGTGAGCCGCGTGGGGATTCTAGATCGAAACTCGGGGGCCGCCACCCAGTTGGTGTCGCGCGGCTCGGCGATGTAGAACCACGCCGATTGCCACCCCTTTATGGTCTCCATGAAGGAGCCTTCAAGCCATATAATGTTGGGCATCTTGCCCACCATGGCTCCGTCGCATTCTGCTTGTTGGCCTCCCACCACCTTCGGCTTGATATTGAAGGTCTTCCGCCATAGGTCGAAGTGGGGCCGGATGCGGAGGAAAGCCTGACACACGACGATGAACGCCGAAATGTTGAGGATGAAGTTCGGGACTAGATCATGAAAGTCCAGCCCGTAGTAGAACATAAGGCCACAGACGAATGGATGGAGGGGAAACCCCAGTCCACGGAGGAAGTGGTGGAGGAAAACTACCCTCTCGTGAGGTTCCGGGGTAGGAACAATCTGCCCCGCAGCGGGCAGCCGATGCGCGATATTCGCGGCTAAGTATCCAGATCCGCGCAGCTTCTTGATGTGCCCCTCCATAACGGAGGAAGCCATCCATTTGCCTCCCGCTCCGGACATGTTTGGAGAAGGTTGAGGGGAAGGATGTGGACTTGGGCGTTGGAGCTCGAGTGCACAAGAATGGATGAGCAAGGAGGAAGAAGGCGTGGATAGAGAAAGGTTAAACCTTATCCCCTTATAAGGGCGACCGAAACTATGCGCCCCCACTAGCCTGGTAAAACTCACGTATCCCCCCAACCATCGTAATTGACGGCACGGTTGGGTTACCCACGCCCGTATTGATGAGAATCCCGTAATAAGGGGGACACGATCTCTGCTTTGACAAGACGTGTCAAGAAACTGCCTCGCGTTATGTGCGGGGCTGGTTAGAAGAAACGGTTCGAATCATCACCGGGCCACGGCATGATGTCATGTTGCCGAAACATGTCAGCAGATTAGATTTGTGGAAATATTATTCTCTCTACGGTGGTGTGTGGAACTTATTTTGCAGGGTCGGACACTATCCTTGTATTCAAATTCTTCCGTGGTGTATTTGGAGGAGGAACCCGCTGTGACGCCCGGATAATTAAGCTATAGTAAATCCACGCTAATGATGCCATGTCACCTCGTTTACTGTTGTTAATCTCACGTTATATCGAAACCGATTCAAATTCAAATTTGAATTAAAGTCAAATGATAAAAGATTTCAAACATTAAAACTAAAATGTTCGAGTTGTTGAAAATAATCTTTTGACAATGTTGGTGGTGAACCATATTTTTTGTAAATTGTTTAATTTACCTAAACTAAATAAAACTGTGGCCTAATTAATAATTTAATTGCATTTTAAATTGTAGAAATTCTAAACTACTTTATTTCGATACCGAATTAATATAGCAGTGGCCTAAGTTATAAAGATATTTTAGATGCAAGCTTTGTATTTTATAAAACTATTTTTCTTTTTGAAAATAAAAGAAAACAGAAAAGAATAAAACAAAAGGGCACTTATGTGCAGCTGTAGCCTACTGCTACAGTGGTTGGTCCAGCCCACCATGGGCCTTTCCCCTTCTCCTGTAGCTGGGTTGACCTTAGGCGTGACTCTGGATGAACGGTGCCAGCAGATGTAGAAGAACGGTAGGACATGGATGGGCACCAGCAGTGCCCAAAGAAACTCTACGGAAGACCCTGTTTCATTTGTCTCGTCTTCAAACACCAATGCAGTGTGAGGACATAAAGGAGGGAACGGATCTTGTGGGTAAAGTGCACAAGACTCTGCAGAGAAACAACCTAATCGATTAGCCGTGTCCCCGGTTATGGACATTTGAGCTTCTGGAATTGGAGTATTTCGGAAATCTCAACACCGGATAAATAAATTAATTGAGGGGTTAATTAATAATTGGGAATGAGACATTGGTTGGAAGAACCATCTCAATAAGTACCAACATTTTGTAGTAATTGCAAGCAAGACCTATGTTGTAGGGACTGCCTTTTCGCAAAAATATAAAACTTAGAGCCCCACAGCCAAATTGCATATAGGGTTAGTATTATTATTTGTTGTTTTCTCTATGACTTGCCATCATATTCAAAATGCTGACCTACACGGCTGCAACGTCTCATGTTGAAGAGGAGTTTTCCGACCAAGAGTGAGGCTACGATCTACGCTTGGCGATTGCCCTATGGAGTCGGATGGACTCGCTATTCGTCTATGCTTCCGCAGCTTTATTTAGTTTATTTCACATGAGTTGGCCTTCGGCCGAATTTATTATGATGTAATAAAGACTCAATATGATAATCGTGTAATAAATTCAGGTGTGATTGAACTTTGAATCTTTTCATCAATGTACTGTGTGTGCCAACATTCTTGGGATGGTACAGCTACACAAAGACTTGACCGATTTCGGGTCGGGTCGTTACAGAGATGGTATTCAGAGGACACACTGACCGTAGGACGTAACCCCTAGGATCGGAAAGCCATAGGAAGAAACTATTTTATTTTATGTCCTTATCATTCCATAATTCTCCCCTGTTCATTTCTGACCTCTCTCCGATTTCAACATTCTAGATGGCCGTCAAGTTCATCCCAGTTCTGCTCCCAGAGTTTTGCCAGCCAGATGAGACAATGCTTTTCGGCAGGAGGCTGGTCCAGATCATCAAGGAATTGAAGATTGCTCTGCCGTCTATCACCGGGAGCCCAATCATGGCATTTCCAGAAGACCCTCGCTATAGGATTAAGGTACACATACCAGGGAGGGCTTTCGGAAGTCTCTCGGCGCCCGTTGACTTCAGGTTCACTATTCCCACTTGGATCCTCGGGAGAGACCTAGCAGTTCATACTGCACTTGGACGCATCCAGGAGGAATATAGGGCCGAGCTCATTGGATCAGACCACACCATGATTTCTCACAGGACTGCAGATGGAGAGCTCATCCGCACTACTGATGACGACTCCGTTCGCTCATATGTCCAAGACTTGGAGGCTCACATCAGGGCTCCAGAGATTCAGATGCGCAGGAGCTTGAAGACGGTCCAAAAGTTGCATCTTCGTGAAATGGAACTGGAGGATGTAGCACATGAGCCCACTATGAGCATGAAGAAGAAGTCAAGGATTTTATGGATAGACTCGAGGACCGGGAGAAATATATTGCCACACTGGAGGAGAAGATGGATCTGGGAGAAGACCTTTTTCCGAGTGGAGATGATGGACCCCTCATGAGAAATGACGAGGATTATGAAGAGAGCTCCACCGAAGGAAGCCGCAAGAGGAGGCGACGCACCAGAGGACGCAAGGAAAATTGATAAAGACATTGAGTCGACCGCCATGTTATTTTATTTTTTCGTTGATTAGTTAGGCCATTATTTTCGATTAGTCGTGAGATTTTGTCATCCGAGATTGAACCTTGTTTGAGATGAACGAATAAATGATTGGTGTGATTATGTTTTTGCATTCATTTGGGTAGAGTTATTTTCTCATTAGACCCTTGTTCTATTCTAACTTCTCATCCACTCCAAAACACCAAATGCCTCCAAGACATGACCCCGGTTTCACTTTCCCGCTGGACCTCACCCAGCTGATTCAACAGCAGAATGCCTTAATGCAAATGCTCATCCAATACCAAGGCAACAACAACAACAATCCACCGCCACCACCCCCTGTCGATAACCTGGCCCGGTTCCTAAGGCTGAATCCGCTGGTGTTCTCTAGTAGCACCGAGCCGATTGTAGCTGATGATTGGCTCCACAAGATCAGAAGGGATCTAGCAACTGCTGGATGCACAGATGCTGAGAAAGCGCGTTTTGCCGCACATCAACTGAATGGACCTGCAACCTCTTGGTGGGAGAACTACACCGCCACTTATCCGGTCGCCACCATGACATGGGATTAGTTCGAGCAGGCTTTCTGCACCGCTCATGTCTCAGCTGGAGCCATGAGTCTGAAGAAGCGTGAGTTCCACAACTTACGCCAGGGGAACCGTACTGTGGGGCAGTATGTGGATGAGTTCAGCAAATTATCTCGCTATGCCCTAGATGATGTGGCCACAGATGCCGCAATACCGGAGAAGTTTCTTTAGGGACTCAATGATGAGCTAGGAATGCAGCTAATGGTGGCTACCTTCAACAACTACCAGGAGCTGGTAGACAAGGCCACTATACTTGAAGGCAAGCAGCAGCAGATTGAAAGCCGCAAGCGGAAATATGGCCAGGGAAAGTACAACTCTGGAGCTCAGCAGAAGCCCCGCTATGCCCCATACTCGGGAGGACATACCCATCACACCCATGGAGGACATAATCATGGAGGACATAACCATGGAGGGAATGGGAACAATCGCAACCATGACAACAACTCTAAGTTAGGCAATGGAGGCAATGGCAACCAGCATTGTCCTGCTCCGGCTCAGAAGGATCTGAGTCATATCACCTGTTTCAAGTGCCAGAAGATAGGACACTATGCCACCGACTGTCCGGAGGACAAGCAGAGGAATGGAAACGGCAACGGCAATGGAAGCTCAACAAACAAGCCCAACCCTTTTCCTCATGCTCAGGTGAATCACATTGACATGGAGGACGTCTATGATCAGCCAGACACTATGGTTGGTAAGTTTTTATTAAATTCACGTCCAGTATTGATACTCTTTGATTCCGGTGCAACGCATTCATTCATATCAAGGGTAGTTGTGGAAAAGTATGGGTTGCCCACTAGGACCCTTAGAACCCCGCTTCAGGTCACTTCCCCAGGAGGAGAGATGATGGTAGGCTTAGGCTGTCATTCAACCCTCAGCATAAGAAATCATGATTTTCCCGTAGACCTCATAGTATTGGAATCCCAGGGATTAGATGTGATCCTAGGCATGGACTGGTTGACGAAGTTTGAAGGGAACATCGACTGTGCCCGCAAGATGATTTTGCTCACCACCCCGGAGTAGAAGAGGATCAAGTATGTATCCACATGCACACCGATGAAGAATCAGGTGAATTCCCTCACAGGAGTTGTTTAGGAGGAAGTGCATGTAGTACAAGATTTTCTGGATGTATTTCCGGAGGAATTACCAGGAATGGCCACCGGACAGAGAAATAGAATTTTTAATCGAGTTATTACCTGGCACAACCCCAATTTCCAAGAAACCTTATCGGATGCCCCCGAATGATTTGGAAGAGATCAAGCAGCAGATCAAGGAATTATTGGAGAAAGGATATATTCGCCCAAGTTCATCACCTTGGGGAGCCCCAGTTCTTTTGGTAGAGAAGAAGGATGGAACCCTGAGAATGGTTGTAGATTATCGTTCATTGAACGACGTGACCATCAAGAATAAGTACCCTCTGTCGATGATTAATGATTTATTTGATCACCTAGTCGGAGCCAAAGTATTTTCCAAGGTTGATCTTCGATTAGGGTATCATCAGCTGAAGATTCGTGAACATGATATACGCAAAATAGCTTTCACCATCAGGTATGGTTTATATGAGTATACTGTCATGTCATTCGGATTAACTAATGCCCCTGCGTATTTCATGAGCATGATGAACAAGCTATTTATGGAATATCTAGACAAGTTTGTCATGGTGTTCACCGATGACATATTGGTTTTCTCCAAGAGCGAGGAAGAGCATAAGGAACATCTGCGTCTAGTTCTGGAGAAACTCCGAGAACATCAGTTATATGCTAAGTTTAGCAAATGTGAATTTTAGTTGAAGGAAGTTGGATTCCTTGGACATGTTATTTCAGGAGAAGGAATAGCAGTCGACCCCACCAAGGTTGAATCGGTCACCAACTGGCAGTCCCCCACCTCAGTCAAGGAGATCCGCAGTTTTCTCGGAATCGCAGGATATTATCGGAGATTTATTGAGAATTTCTCCAAGGTTGCTAAACCCATGACCGAGCTATTGAAGAAGGAAACCAAGTACATTTGGACCGAGGATTGTGAAGCCAGTTTTCAGGAGTTGAAGAAACGTCTGGTTACAGCCCCAGTGCTCATTTTGCCGGACATACACAAGGATTACCAGGTATATTGTGACGCTTCTCGTCAAGGAATCAAAGGAGTGCTCAGGCAGGAAGGAAAAGTTGTAGCTTATACCTCCAGACAGCTACGACCTCACGAGATGAATTATGCCACACACGATTTGGAGTTAGCAGCCGTAGTGCACGCACTCAAGACATGGAGACATTTCCTTGTCGGAAATAGTTGTGATGTTTACATGGATCATAAGAGCTTGAAGTACATTTTCACGCAGAAGGAGCTGAACCTCAGACAGATGAGATGGCTTGAATTGATCAAGGACTATGACATGAGATTGCATTATCACCCAGGGAAGGAAAATGTTGTAGCAGATGCCTTGAGCCGTAAAAGCTATGTGAACACCCTCATAGTTGGAGGATTACCTCAGGAATTAGCCGATGATCTCAGACAGCTCTGACTGGAGATAGTACCAAGAGGATTTGTCACCACCTTGGATATACAGTCCACTCTGACCGAAAGAATCTGTGAAGCACAGAAGACGGACACGGAAATTGCAGAGATAAAGGAAAAGATGAGTAACGGAAAGGCTAAAGGTTTTCGTGAGGATGAACATGAAACTTTATGGTTTGAGGATCGTATTTATGTGCCCAGTGACCCAGAGGTCAGGAAGTTAATTCTTCAGGAGGCCCATGATTCACCATACTCGATTCACCCAGGCAACACCAAGATGTATCTGGATTTGAAAGAAAGTTTCTGGTGGATAGGTATGAAGAAGGATACTGCCGAGTACGTAGCAGTATGCGATGTTTGTCAGCGAGTAAAGGCGGAACATCAGAATCCGGCAGGGTTACTTCAACCACTGCCGATTCTCAAGTGGAAATGGGAAAAACTTGGAATGGACTTTATCACAGGATTACCCAGGACCCGTTCAGGTTATGACTCCATCTGGGTAGTAGTTGATCGCTTGACTAAGGTAGCTCATTTCATTCCCATGAAGACTACATATACCAGCGCTAAGTTAGCCAAGATATACATGACCAGGATCGTATGTCTGCATGGATTTCCGAGGAGTATCATGTCAGATAGAGGAACACAATTTACCTCAAAGTTTTGGAATCAGTTGCATGAAACTTTGTGTATGAGGCTGGAATTCAGCACAGCTTTTCATCCGCAGACAGATGGACAGACCGAGAGAGTCAACCAGATTCTGGAGGACATGTTGAGAGCCTGTGCACTAGACTACGGGTCTAGCTGGGATGACAACCTGCCATACACAGATTTCTCGTACAACAACAGCTATCAGACCAGTCTGAAGATGGCCCCTTTCAAAGCTCTATACGGAAGGAGGTGCAGAACACCATTGCTGTGGGATGGTGTTGGAGACCGAAAACTTTTTGGTCCTGATCTTATCAGAGACTCCGAAGAGAAAGTCAAGCTGATTCGAGATAGACTCAAGATAGCCCAGTCGGGCCAGAAGAGTTATGCCGACAGTAAACGCAAGGAGATAACGTATGAAGTTGGAGACCGAGCATATCTCAGTGTATCCCCACTACGATGAATCAAGAGGTTTGGTGTTAAAGGAAAATTAGCACCCAGGTTCATTGGCCCCTACAAAATCCTCGAACGCAGAGGAGAAGTTGCATATAAGCTGAAATTGCTAGAAGGATTGTCAGGAGTTCACGATGTCTTTCACGTATCCCAGCTGAACAAATGCCATTCCGAGATGGCTGATATTCATTTAAGAGACACAGTGCCCCTAGAGGCCATATAGCTTGACAGTGATCTGACTTATGAGGAGAAACCCGTCAGAATTCTCGAGACTGCGAACAGAGTTACCCGCAGCAAGATCAAGTTTTGCAAGGTTCTATGGAGCCACCACTCCGAGGAGGAAGCCACCTGGGAGCGAGAAGAAGATCTCCGCCGAGACCACCCGCACCTATTTGCTAGCCAACCCGAATCTCGAGGGCGAGATTCATCTTAAGGTGGGTAGGTTTGTAACATCCCAAATTTTCAATTTGGAATGTTTTACAATTATTAGTTAAGCATCTATGCATATTGCTTGAAATTGTGTGGCATTTGGAATTTTCAGAGGCATTTGAGTTTTGTGTGAATTGGATTCAACTTGGCATTTGAAAGTTTACTTCAAATATCCCTGACAAATACTTGATCAAAAGTATGAGAGGAGCTAACATGACACTCCAAAATGTCAGAAGAAATTAATGCCAAAAGGTTTGAAGTCAAATTTGATTCTATTTGGAATTTGCAGAAAATGTTTTTTTAGTTTCTGTTTTGCCTCTGGAAAAATGTCCACGTTGTAGGATTTATTTTTCTGATTTTACTAATATATATATATATGTCCTATATAAAAATATTATAGGTTTCTCTTTAATTAGTTCTCTCTCTCTCTCTAGTAATTCAAAAAAACAAATAGGAAAAAAGACCGGGGCGCGAGCCAGG
>NW_024119854.1:0-13530 GCF_003073215.2 Triticum urartu
CCCCCTCCAGCAGGGTGCCAGAACGGGTCTAGATTGGCTTTCGGTGGCTACGGAGCCTTCTGGCGGCGGAACTCCCGATCTATTGTGTTCCTCGATGTTTTTAGCGTATATGGAGATATATAGGCGGAAGAAGTACGTCAGGGGGGCCACGAGGGGCCCACGAGGGTGGAGGGCGCGCCCTAGGGGGGTGGGCGCGCCCCCTTACCTCATGGCCTCCTCGAAGCTTCCCTTACGTGCATTTCAAGTCTTCTGGGCTTCTTTCCTTCAAAAATGAGTTTCGTGAAGTTTCAGGTCAATTGGACTCCGTTTGATTTTCCTTTTCTTCGAAACCTTAAAAAAAAAGGTAAAAACAGATACTGGCACTGGGCTCTGGGTTAATAGGTTAGTCCCACAAATGATATAAAAGTGTATAATAAAGCCCATAAACATCCAAAATAGTAGATAATATAGCATGGAGCAATCAAAAATTATAGATACGTTGGAGACGTATCAGGTATAAACAAAGAGGGAGAATTCCGGCAGCTGGAAACCTAGACCTAGAAAAGCTACGTCAGGCCACCTATTCTGCACAACTCCAAATGAGATGAAATTTCACGGAGAATTTTTATGGAATATATGAGGAATATTGGAGCCAATAAGTACCAGAGAGGGCCCACCAGGTGGGCACCACCTGGGCGCGTCAGGGAGCCCAGGCACGCACTGGTGGGTTATGCTCACCCAGGCCCACCTTCGGTGCCTATCTTCTGGTAGATAAGTCATTTGGACCTAGAAAAAATAAAGAGAGGACTTTCGGGACAGAGCGCTGCCGCCTCGAGACGGAAATTGGGCCGGAGCACTTTTGCCCTCCGGCAAAGCGATTCCACTGGGGGAACTTCCCTCCCGGAGGGGGAAATCATCGTCATCATCATCACCAATAACTCTCCCATCTTGGGGAGGGTAATCTCCATCAACATCTTCAACAACACCATCTCTCTCAAACCCTAGTTCATCTCTTGTGTTTAATCCTGTTACCAAAACTATAGATTGGTGTTTGTGGGTGACTAGTAGTGTTGATTACATCTTGTAGTTGATGGCTATATGGTTTATTTGGTGGAATATTATATGTTCAGATCCAATACACTAATGCATGATACTGTAATGCGACACTATGATCAGAGACCCTTTGCCGAAACTATGTGCGCTGCAATAATCGCAAACGGCGGTGTTAAAAAACTGTAAAAAAAAGGTGCAAAACGTTCGCGATGGAGGATGCATCAAACACGGTTTAGATTTTATTTGTGTGTGCGATGCAGGACACACGGTTAATCCATTCAAACTATCTGCGATGAGGCAGAACAACAGAAACGAGCAGCCATAACAATGTGTGTGCGATGCAGGACACACGGTTAATCCGTTCGAACTCTTTGCGATGAGGTAGAATAACAGAAACGGGCAGCCATATCAATTTGTTTGTGATATATGGCATACGGTTAACTCGGACGAACTATTTTCGATTAGGGAACACAACAGAAACGGTTCAACTTAACAAGATGTGTGTTATATGCGGCATACAGTTCACATGGATGAACTATTTGCGATGAGCCAAAAGAATACAAACGAGTCGTTTAAACAAGATGTGTGTGATACATGGCAAACAGCCGACTCAGATGAACTGTTTGCGATATGAAATTACAACACAGACGGTCAATGCAGTTACTTCGTGTGTGATTCTGTGTGTACAAAAAACTTTGAAAAATGCAAACTAGTTGCTTGCGGTGGCGGAGTATCGCACACGATGCGTATGCGAGTACTCGTGTGTGATGATTAGTATGTTACACATATGTTTCCTTATGTTAACATGTGTGTGAATTTGCAATATGGACAGTTAATCTGCAAATGCCTTCTGGTCATTGGGCACACGCTTAAACTCAATGAATTATGTACGATGCTAATACTTTCCATGAAAATTTATGAACGTGGGTAACAACATTTGAGGATCTTTGTAACACGGTTTTGACAACCATATGGTCCATATCTACATACTTAACATAGTAACAACTATCACATTTTAAGAGCCGGAGGGCCAACAACCACAACTATCCACTAGAAGCAGCTTGATCACGGTGACTCGGCATCTCGTCAATGAAAAGGAAGAGCCCTCCTGTGCCTTGGTAGATCATGAGTAGAACAGTGTCTCCAATTTTCCAATATGGGTGCATTGCCACGAGAAGCGAGAACTTGTTAATTTGAATGGTTCCATTTCTGCGGGAAATGCAGTACCTTGCAATCACTTTGACGTTATTAGTAGGCACAATTGTAATTCAACCACGCCGGGAAATCGATCCAGGAACTGTTACATGGGGCAATTTTTGTTGACCTATAGAATAAAAACAATTGTAACATAGCGTTGAAGATATATACAGTTTATGAGCATCAACATTAAAATAAGACTTTTACCAGCGTTTTGTGCACACAATTGGTCTTGTTCAGTGTATGCACCATAGGTCTAATTAATCCCATCCAAAATCCAGCGTTCATACGTTGTGCTATCTCTGTCAGATTATCAACAAAGTTTATGACATGCTTCAAGTCCTTCCAGTGAAATTTGGTACGCTTAGTAACATACAGATCATTCACTATGCATCCAACATATCCTGCTTAAAAGGTGGAAAGGTATTATTTATTCAGAACATGGCAGAAGAATATTTAGTGTGCATAAATTGGTAAATAGAATTTGTTATTGCATAGGAACGGAGTCAGAATATGATATCACAATTGGTTGCTTAAATAGTAATATGACAGCAAGGAGAAAGTTGAAAGGACACTAACCAAGATCAGACTTTGATCGGCTGATGATGTTGGGGAAGTAAACATCCATGTTAATTAGACCAGGTTGTGGTGCACGCACTAGAATTTTATTGCCAGCTTTCAGTTCATAACAGTTATACATTTTTCTCCAAATGTCCGCATTAAAATAGGAGTGACCATCTTTATCAAGTTTTACGTTAACCGTCATTGTAAATCCATGTTGAGTTGTCAATATGACATCCTGGGACTCATCAGCAAAGTAAAGCCCAAGATTTCCTTCTACTCCTGTTCTTGCATAGCAAGGGATGTACTGCTTGAAATGAAAATTAAGATCGTAAATTAGATATATTGAAATAACAGAGCAAGATGCAAATATGGGAGTAACTGATAGAACAGATCCATATATAAATATATAGAGATGAAAGCAAAGTACAAAAATATAGAATTAAAATAGATAATGTAACAAAGATTTGATGCAAATATGTAGATAGTGTAGAAAAAGACAGTATATGTTCACAAATTTAGGCCATGCCGATCGTGGTAGGTTAAGATTGAATATACCGAGCGCTCCCTGAAGTCATCCGGAATGGTGAGATAGAACTTCGTTTCCGCCTGGCCACGACCACAGTTGCCTGATTTGTGCTCGCACTATGGACACATGAATGAACACCCACAAATCAGCTAGAACAAAAATGATTCCATGGTGATTTCCGCCAGTTGATTAACAGCGACGGATGGACTACGATAAGAGATGAGTGAATATTTTGCTAATTAAGTTGATTACCTTCTCCATGAGAAAAATCTCTAGCCCAATCCCGGTGTAGATAGGCGGCGGAAAGTGGTGGAGGAGAAATCCGGTGTCGTTTAGAGCGTGACCTACGCCCGCCGCCAATAGCCGTCGAGCTTAGGGTGTAGAGTTGCGGAGGATTCCGCGGCGAGGGAGTGGGGACGAAGTGGGCGAGGGTTTTCTTTTCCTTTTGCATGTGTGAGTGAACACACACGGTTCGCAAAGGCGACGGAGATGAATCGTGTGTGATAGTAAATCACCGAGGTTGAATGGGAATCCAAATTTCCTTTGTCCTTCATCCATGAGTTTTTTTTCTACGATGAACATAAACCCTGCTAATCACCATGTTCAAATTTGACACTTTTCCGGGTTCATTTACAATATTTATGGGATTATGTGCATTTTGTAGGCATTAATGCACGTAATTCAAATTCAAACAATCGGTGCATGAAAGGGTGCACAAGAACGGTCTGGAAAACCATGCTCGTGCTATTTAGTACATTCTCATGCCTTTTACAAGGAATGGGCAGATATTTCAAGGAAATGTGTGGCAATAGTCAACCATAAACGCGTCGTTTACTGGGTTAACAACTATACAAAAATGAAATACATGCTTGGAAAACACATGACGCCTAGTGTGGTGCCATGGTATGACCTCACTGTGCCCTGGTAAAAATGTCATCATGCACGTCTTTCATAAAACGAACCATCACTGAGGAAGTTTTTTGGTTTCGAGGCAGAAATCACAAAGATTGAAGGGGGGTCCAAATTTCCTTTGTCCTTTGTCCACAAGTTTTTTCTATGATGAACATACAACATGCAAATCACCGTGTTCAAATTTGGCGCTTTTCCGGGTTCATTTGCCATATTTAGGGGATTATGTGCATTTCCTAGGCATTAATGCACATAATTCAAGTTCAAACAATCGGTTCATGAAGGGGTCCACAAGAACGGCCTGCAAAACCATGCTCGTGCCATTTAGTAAATTCTCATGCCTTTTACAAGGAATAATGGTAGATATTTCATTGAAATGTGTGGCAATAGTCAACCACAAATGTTTGTTTGTTGGGTTTTCAACTATAGAAAAAATGAAATAAATGCCTAAAAAACATGACGCTTGGCATGGTGGCATGGTATGACCTCACCATGCCCTGGTAAAAATTTGAGAAGGTTTGGCTTATGTCGTCATGCACGCCCTTCCTAAATCGAACCATCACCGAGGAAGTTCCATGCTTTCGAGAGGGAAAATCCCCAAGATAGAAGGGGAATCCAAATTTCTGTCCTAGTTTGTCATTCAGTTTTTTTCCAACGATCAACATACCGCCTCAAATGCAAGGTGTTCAAATTTGACAATTTCCCGGGCTCATTTACCATATTTAGGGGATTATGTGCATTTTCTAGGAATTAATGGACATAATTCAAATTTGAACAATCGGTGCATGAAAAGGTGCACAAGAACGTTCTGGAAAACCATGCTCATGTTATTTAGTACATTCTCAAGCCTTTTACAAGGAATGGACGGATATTTCAAGGAAATGTGTGGCAATAGTCAACCATAAACGCGTCGTTTACTTGGTTAACAACTATACAAAAAATGAAACAAATGGATGAGAAACATGACGCCTGACGTGGTGCCATGGTATGGCCTCACCATGCCCTGGTAAAAATTGGAGAATGTTTTCCTTATGTCGTGATGCGCGCCTTTCATAAATCGAAGCATCACCGAGGAAGTTTCATGGTTTCAAGGGGGAAATCACCAAGATTGAAGGGGGTCCAAATTTCCTTTGTCCTTTGTCCATGATTTTTTTCTACGATGAACATACAACCTGCAAATCACCGTGTTCAAATTTTGCACTTTTCCGGGTTCATTTGCCATATTTACGGGATTATGTGCATTTCCTAGGCATTAATGTGCATAATTCAAGTTCAAACAATCGATGCATGAAAGGGTCCACAAGAATGGCCTAGAAAACCATGCTCGTGCCATTTAGTAAATTCTCATGCCTTTTACAAGGAATAATGGATAGATATTTCGTTGAAATGTGTGGCAATAGTCAACCACAAATGTTTGTCTGTTGGGTTTTCAACTATAGAAAAAAATGAAATAAATGCTTAAAAAACATGACGCCTGCCATGGTGGCATGGTATGACCTCTCCATGCCCTGGTAAAAATTTGAGAAGGTTTGGCTTATGTCGTCATGCACGCCCTTCATAAATCGAACCATCACCGAGGAAGTTCCATGCTTTCGAGAGGGAAAATCCCCAAGATTGAAGGGGAATCCAAATTTCCGTCCTAGTTTGTCATTCAGTTTTTTTCCAACGACCAACATACGGCCTCAAATGTAACATGTTCAAATTTGACATTTTCCCGGGCTCATTTATCATATTTAGGGGATTATGTGCATTTTCTAGGCATTAATGGACATAATTCAAATTTGAACAGTCGGTGCATGAAAAGGTGCACAAGAATGGTCTGGAAAACCATGATCATGTTATTTAGTACATTCTCATGCCTTTTACAAGGAATGGACAGATATTTCAAGGAAATGTGTGGCAATAGTCAACCATAAACGCGTCATTTACTCGGTTAACAACTATACAAAAAATGAAACACATGGACGGAAAACATGACGCCTGGCATGGTGCCATGGTATGACCTCACCATGCCTTGGTAAAAATTGGAGAATGTTTTCCTTATGTCGTGATGCACGCCTTTCATAAATCGAACCATTACCAAGGAAGTTTCATGGTTTCAAGGGGAAATCACCAAGATTGAAGGGGGGGTCCAAATTTCATTTGTCCTTTGTCCACAAGTTTTTCTCTACGATGAACATACAACCTGCAAATCACCGTGTTCAAATTTGGCACTTTTCCGGGTTCATTTGCCATATTTAGGGGATTATGTGCATTTCCTAGGCATTAATGCGCATAATTCAAGTTCAGACAGTCGATACATGAATGGGTCCACAAGAACGGCCTAGAAAACCTTGCTCGTGCCATTTAGTAAATTAGCATGCCTTTTACAAGGAATGGATAGAATTTTCGATGAAATGTGTGGCAATAGTCAACCACAAATGTTTGTTTGTTGGGTTTTCAACTATAGAAAATATGAAATAAATACTTAAAAAAACATGACGCCTGGCATGGTGCCATGGTATGACCTCACAATACCCTGGTAAAATTTTGAGAAGGTTTGGCTTATGTCGTCATGCACGCCCTTCATAAATTGAACCATCATCGAGGAAGTTCCATGCTTTCGAGAGGGAAATCCTCAAGATTGAAAGGGAATCCATTTTTTCATTCTTTGCGCTGGAGTTTTTTTCTATGACGAACCTACACCCTGCAAATCACCGTGTTCAAATTTGGCATTTTTCCGGGCTCATTTACCATATTTAGGGGATTATGTGCATTTTCTAGGCATTAACGCATATAAATCCAATCCAGCTACAGGTGCATGGGTGTGATGTGAGGGACATGGATTGCAGTTCTATCGCGGCGCATCCAACGGTGCACACGCGCGATCCGCGTGGCTGGGGTTCCGGCCAATCATAACACAACACACAATAGGCTCGGCGCACACTATTTCTGGAAGCGACGGAGATGAACCGTGTGCGATAATGAACAAGCAAAATTGTCAGGGAAGCCAAATTTCTGTTGTCGTTTGTCATTGAGCTCTTTAATACCACCACACTGTATGGCTGCCTGGCCCCTCCGTCCCAGAGCTCTCTCCAGGCATCGTCCATGGCACCGCGGCACACAGTAACTATTAAGGAAGCGATGGCATCCCGCCGCACCGTGTTCCTTGCCACCTGCAACCGCACACATGGTAAAGAAGCGAGCATCTCGCCGCGCCGAGTTCTTCGCCGCCGGCAGCCAGACAGTTACATAGGCGGACTTTGAGGCTATCATGGCCGAATGGGTGGTGGATCTAGAGGCGAACAAAGCCGCATAGAACGAGCGGAAAAGGCAAAAGGCAGTCAAGAAAAGAGAGTCCCGCCACCGCAAGAAAAAAGGGGCCGCACGCCATGGTGAGGAGAGCTTGGCGGAGATCGAAGCACGGTGGGCTGCCACCTACAAGGCCAGGAAGGAGAACGCCGGCGTCTGGCCAGAATGCCCTGATTGCAGCATGTGAGAAGTAGTTTAAGTCTGTAGTATTAGGGCAAATTACCAGTAGTACTTTAAGTTTGTAGTATTAAAGTACAATGTCGGTAAGAACATCCTTTGAAGGCTTTGAGCGTTGATTAGCATGTGTGCCCGTGTGCATTTTTTTGTGTTAATCATTAGAAGATACAAAACACAAGGTTTCTATGCCGTACTCGTCTGCGTTTTTTTGCGTTAATGACCCATAAGTCAGTTACCTGTGCGATATTTCCTAATAAACCAGGCGTACCATTGATCAAAAAAATCAAGTACACGTGTACATTTTTTTGGAGACGGTATCTGCCAACTTTCTTTTTTCTCGCACACGAGTGTTTTACGCGCTTCGCTTGCGTTGTGTGTTTCCCCCGCCCAAGTTTCAAGTTTCGCACTGAAATTTTCATTAGGCGCGCGATTTCAGAATTTATTCCTCCAGCCACATCCCCTTCCCCTCAGTATCCCCCCTCCCTCGCCCCTCCCCCTACCAACATCTCAAACTGCCATCGCCGCAACCACAGCTTCAACCACATCTGCGTTCTGCTCGGATCCAGTCAGGTAACCCACCAATCTCTATCACGTCTCTGGCCTGATTGCTTAAATGGCGCCTGCGAAACATCCTCATGCCTCCAAACCCCCCCCCCCCCGCCAGGAGCTGATGGCGGTCCATGGCACGATGGCCGCTGTGCGTGTTGACCCGAAGGAACACCTCGCCTCCGCCGCCGCCGCCGACATGGTGCAGGATCTGGCCAGATGAAGTCCCCCAGTGAATACCCCCAGGACATAACAGGTAAGCTCTGACCAGCTAAACCTTATCAGTACCACTTTCAATGGCTATGATTTGTACTTTTGATACATTAAGCATGTTCGTGCCTTATTTATTTCAGTACTACACACCGTGTGATGTTAAAATATTACCGTGTCCAGCTCAATTTCACCAATACCGGCAACAAACTTACAATACATGACTCAGGATATCACTAGAGATGTTGCCTATTTGCTATTTTTAGTGGATGCTAACCCTGTTGTACTTAACATGCCTGTCCATGTACTTACAAGGGTCAAAACGACCGATGCTTTTGTTTGCCGTCGAGGTGAGCTACATCCCATATCTTACAGTATTTCACATAATTTGTGCAATTGCAGTTTAACTTCTACCATTTACTGGTTGCCTGTAGGTACACATGTCAGTGGCACTGATCCACGCTTCGACCCGGAGGAACAGCTCGCCTCCGCCGTCGTTGACTTTGGGCGAGCTCTGTCCAAGATGAAGTGCCCCAGCAACTACCTCTCAGGACTTACCATGTATGTACTCACGAGTTCAATCTTACCAATACCAGTTGCAATTAATGGCCATGTTCTCTACGGTCGATGTATTAAGCATGCTCTAGTAAACATGCCTAACACGTTTTTGCTACTTTCCCTGCCTTTTTATAGACATCTGGGTCACTCTCTGCTCCGGCAGCACCTGCCTTGTGATGTTTAACTATGCCAATTACATTTTTATCAGTACCGGTTTCAGTGTCTATTAAGCCTGTTGCAATTAACAATTGAATCCATTTTTAAACAGTTGTATTTCAATGGCTACAAACTTACCAAACATGACTTAGGATGTTGTTAAGCCTATTGCAATTAACAGTTGTATCCATTTTTAATCTGTCCATTTGCTACCATGCTACTCTCCACAATGAAGATATATTAGAGATGTTGCCCCATTTGCTATTTTCGGTGGATGCTAACCCTATTTTACTTAACATGCTTGGCCATGTACTTACGCAGGGTCATAACGGCCGATGATGTTGTTTGCCATCAAGGTTAGCCGCATCCCATGTCTTACAGTATTTCACATCATTTGTGCAATTGCAGTTTAACTTCTACCATTTACCCGTTGCCTGTAGGTACACATGTCAGTGGCACTGATCCACACTTCGACCCAGAGGAACAACTCGCCTCCGCCGCCACTGACTTTGGGCGGGCTCTGGCCAAGATGAAGTTCCCCAGCAATTACCTCTCAGGACTTACCAAGTATGTACCCACCAGTTCAATCTTACCAATACCGATTGCAATTAATGGCTATGTTTTGTACTGTCGATGTATTAAGAATGTTGTAGTAAACATGCCTAACACGTTTGAGCTATTTTCCCTGCCTTTTTATAGACAACTAGGCCATTATCTGCTCTGGCAGCACCTACCTTGTGATGTTTAACTCTGCCAATTGCATTTTTATCAGTACTGGTTTCAATGGCCATTAAGCCTATTGCAATTAACAGTTGTATCCATTTTTAAAGAGTTGTATTTCAATGGCTACACTTACAAAACATGAATTAGGATGTTGTTAAGCCTGTTGCAAATAACAGTTGTATCCATTTTTTTAATCTGTCCCTTTGCTACCGCGCTACTCTTTCGAAATGAAGATATCATTACAGATGTTGCCGTTTTATTACCATTTGCTATTTTTGGTGGATGTTAACCCTGTTGTAGTTAACATTGGCTTTCCAAGTACTTACACAGGGCTACAATGGGTGATGATGTTGTTTGCCGTCAAGGTTAGCTGCATCACGTGTCTTATACACAATCTATTCCTAAATAAAAGTATTTTTAGAGATTCCAATATAGACTACATAAGGAGCAAAATGAGTGAATCTAGATTCTAATCTAAACTATATCTATAATTCTATATACATCCGTATGTAGTTCATATTGAAATCTCAAGAAAAATACTTGTACTTAGGAACATAGGTAGTTGTATTTTACATCATTTGTGCAATTTCAGTTTAGCTTCTAACATTTACTGGTTGCTTGTAGGTACATATATGAGTGGTACTGATCCACACTTCGATCCCTTTTGCATATGGAGCAATGATATATTCATGAACAAGCGTGTCAAGTGAGGAAACTAAGAAAGATTGTTAGGCGAAAGAAACGGTCGATTGGAATTAAGCTCTTTATTTACACTTTTTCGAAGAGAATAGTGAACTTTAGGATAGTAAGTAATGTGTTGCCTTTTCCCCCTGCCCATAACAAGTTACTCTATTAGACCTTAGTATCTGATAGTTTTCTCTTTTCAGTGGTTTTCGAAGCTATTTACTGATGATTACCTTGCAAATTACATGACCGGAGTGGAGGCAACTAAGGTTAAAGTATATAATTCGTGCTACTATGATGATGCTCTAGAAGTCTTTAAATACTGTGGTTCATCATAGTTAATTGCTGCCTAATCCTGTAATTACTGAACATATTGTACTGGCAACTTTATTTATGGATTCGTTGTTGAACCATTGTGCTGAGAATTTGAATTGCATGTTTCGTATTTCAAAATTTCCAATTAGAATAATAAATTACGGGCAAAAATAAAAAGAGAACATATGTTCATGGAACTTTGCATACAGTTCTGGCAGTAAAAGCGCTTGTGATGGATAGCCCAATGCCACACAATTTTCTACATCAAATCGTGTGTGATGTAGTTCATGAAAGCAAACAGTTAACCAACGGAGACCATGTGTGATAGTTATACCTTTCACACACGAGTGTATACATAAAAACGTGTGGGATGTACATCTGAACAGAAACGTTTTCCGTGGATTGTGTGGGATGTACATAAGAACATAAACATATTCCTTGGATTGACTGTGTGTGATATACATACGAACGGAAATGATTTTCTAGGATTCACCGTGTGGGATGTACATACCTACCGAAATGATTTTCTCGGATTACCGTGTGAGATGTACATACCTACGGAAATGATTGGGTGTCAATGCCTCGCCCGATCGCACACGGCCCCAGCCTGGGTCCTAGGAGGGCCTATCCCCGACGATTTCTGGGTCGTGTGGGAAGGACACCCTATCGCACACACTCACTTGGCGACGGTTCCAAATGTCGTCGATGAAAGGGGTTAAAACTGTTTGTTTAGGACCGACGCGCACCAGTGATATGCTATTTAATACCCCTCTGATCTTGAGCATGATTATCGTTTGTGAGTAGTTACTTTTGTTCTAGAGGTCACGGGAGAAATCATGTTGCAAGTAATCATGTGAACTTGATATGTGTTCGATATTTTGATAGAATGTATGTTGTGATTCCCTTAGTGGTTTCATGTGAACGTTGACGATGACATGTACCTAGGGTAGGGTCATAGGCCCGTCTTAGACACCCTACCCAAGGACACTGCCCTAAAGTCAAGTACATTCAAGAACCAACGGAAGGTACCAACTGAAATCACATTGGAGTGCAATCCACTCGACTAAACATACCACTCGGATACCCCAAGTCCACTCGACCAGTATGCAGTCATTCGACCGCACGAATAATCACTCGAAAAATGGAAGGTCTAAAGTCACTCAGGATGGCAACGGTCAAGCATTCACTCCGTAGTGTTAAAGATCATTTATAACTATTTATAGCTAGCATTACCAATAACGCCATGTCTTAATGTACATTTAACCTTGTGTAACTGAGGGCTGGAGGGGTCTGGCACACTCTATATAAGCCACCCCCCTCCTCTGGCACAAGGGTTCGCACCCCTTGTAACTCTCACGCATAATCCAGTCGACCAAGCCTCTGGGCACCGAGACGTAGGGTTGTTACTTCCTCCGAGAAGGGCCTGAACTCGTAAACCTTGCGTGCACAACCTCGCCGTAGCTAGGATCTTTCCTCCTCCTACGTACCCCCTATTCTATTGTCAGACTTACTCCCATGAAAGTTGGCGCCCACCATGGGGTAGGTGTCTTAGCGACTGCCGGTGAGGTTGCAATTTTTCCGGTCTCCATCAACATGGTTTCTGGCGGTGGTTTGGCTTTGGGCCACGAGATCCGTATGGGCGCACTCTTTTCATCTCTCATGACTCTGCCTGGCTCCAAAAGGGACCCCTCAAAGTCGAGGCCCTTCCCATCCGCGGGGCGGCGCACTTCCGTGCAAGTGCCTACGGTGTCCTCTAGCGGCAGCCGTCGACCCAGTATCGGTCGGCTCCCGTGTCGACCGCCCTTCCAGCTGTACGCCGTCGCAAAAGCCCGACGAATCTTTCTACGGACTATTCGACCTATCGATTGGTTCTGAGGAGACTCTTTCCGAGTGCGGGAGCAACGACCCTACGGCGGAAGTCCTCATGGTTGACACGCCGCGCAGCCCTCCTGGGTTCCGTCGCAGTGGCGGTGGTGGCCCGTCGCATGGTCATGACGAATATCATCCCGAAGCCCTCATTTCGGAGCAGAGGGACGAGCTGCATCATCGCAACATGGAGGCGCTCCACACCCCTATCATTGGCGAGACCTCTGAGGCTCAGGCCTTGGAGGCCGCGTGTCTATCCACATTGGATGAGCGTGCGTGACTGGAGAATCTTCAACATCCGCTCGACGAGCGTGCCCGTCGTCAGATCCCGGAATCCAGTCGACGGCATCGACAATTGTTTCCGCCTGAATGATGTCTACTACACAACCTTCTTCTTGTAGACGTTGTTGGGCCTCCAAGTGAAGAGGTTTGTAGGACAGTAGCAAATTTCCCTCAAGTGGGTCACCTAAGGTTTATCAATCCGTGGGAGGCGTAGGATGAAGATGGTCTCTCTCAAACAACCCTGCAACCAAATAGCAAAGAGTCTCTTGTGTCCCCAACACACCCAATACAAAGGTAAATTGTATAGGTGCACTAGTTCGGTGAAGAGATGGTGATACAAGTGAATATGGATGGTAGATATGGGTATTTGTAATCTGAAAAATATAAAAACAGCAAGGTAGCAAGCGATAAAAGTGAGTGTAAACGGTATTGCAATGCCAGGAAACAAGGCCTAGGGTTCATACTTTCACTAGTGCAAGTTCTCTCAACAATAA
>NW_024119855.1:0-11594 GCF_003073215.2 Triticum urartu
GCGAACCAGTGCCCTCGTACTCCTCTACGCGTGGGCATCCACTGCCGCGTCTTCCCCGGCTCCGCATCGTCACCTTCCTCGGCATCGCCGGCGTCCCCCACCTTCCTAGGCATCGCCGTCGTCCACCGCCCTGGTGCTCTCGGCGCGGTGTGGTCAATGTGCTCAAGGAACATCTTCCATCGGATGTGGACTGTACGTGGAGAGGCTGACAGCTGGGTCCACGGCCGCAGCAAGGAACTGCCTCCTTATTACGTGCAAAATAATTATTCCTCCACCTGACAGTGGGACCCGCCGGACGGGCCACCGTATTTCGCGAAAAAAACGTTTCCCCCTAACTGCTGGGACCCACCAGCTACATCTTCTCATGCAAGGAAGTGCGTCCGGGCAAAAAAATGATTCGCCACCTGACTGCTGGGACCGACCAGCTACATCTTCGCAGGCAAGGAAGTGGCTGACAGTCGGGACCCACCTGGTCGAAGCATACGTAGCGTTGTCATTCTGGTCGCGAACATGTATGTACATACTGGTCATAGTAGAGGCGCGCATGTGTCGTAGTAGAGGCGCGCACGTAGCATTTACACATACGTACAGCGGCCAGGGTGCAAGAAAGTAGGCCTGGCGCACCGCAGAACAGAGGAAACAACCTTGTGTTTGACCAGCCATGTTCGAAACGGGATCCTGTTCATTGGGAGGGGTCTGGCGTACCACAAAACGGAGGAAACGGACCTCCTACGGTCGAAACGGGGGTCCTGTTGATCGGGAGGGGTGTGGCGTACCGCAAAACGGACGAAACAGACTTGTGTTGGAGCGCTACGGTCGAAACGGGGGTCCTGTTCATCGGGAGGGGTGTGGCGTACCGCAAAACGGGACTCCACGGGATAGTGTTCATCTCCACCGTCGACCTCCTCCAGCCTCCACGGGCTCCTGTTCATCCAGCCTCCACCGCGCGCTACTCCACCGGCTACTGTTCAACCACCCCTCCACCGTATACTGTTCATCCAGCCCTCCACACCACGGGGTCCTGTTCAACCACCCCTCCATGGGCACCCCTCCACCGTCTACTATTCATCCAGCCCTCCACATCATGGGGTCCTGTTCAACCACCCTCCACCGTCTACAATTCATCCAGCCCTCCACACCATGGGGTCCTGTTCATCCACCCCTCCACGGGCACCCCTCCACCGTCTACTGTTCATCCAGCCCTCCACCACACCACGGGGTCCTGTTCATTAAGAGGCAATGCCACCGCTCACTCTTCATCCAAACCCCCCGCAATGCTCACTGTTCATTCCATCGATCGGCTTCAGTTAGCAGCAGTAGCGAAGGAATCGCTCGATCGGGTTCAGTTAACAGCCATCGATCGATCGCACGGGTTCAGTAACGCGTAGCCTGCAGTGCAATCGCTCGGGTTCAGTTAGAGCCCAACGCCTCGCTCAGGTTCAGTTAGAGCCAACGCCTCGCACACACACTCGTACGTGTACAAGAGAAACACGCATCGCTCGGCCCCCGACCTCCCACCGTAAGCGGGAACTCCCCAAAATTTTCCTCCCCCTCGCTTCTACCACGGTTTTTTCCGTCATGGATGGCCCAAAGAATGTCATGCAGCTGCGTCTCCGGCCCGCCCAGGACGAAAAGCCCATTTTATATCATGATTTTTTGTCATAGAAGTAGGAGCCCACCACATCTATGATGATACCGGCTTTTGTCACAATTATCGTCATAGAAGTGTCATATGTATGACAGGAAAAAAATTCGTTCGGCCCAAAATGTCACGGATGTGTCTTTTTTTTGTAGTGTCACCCGCCTCCCGTTGCAACGGATATTGCATAACCCAGATGCAACCGAGAGGATTGTGGAGTGGGTTGTGGAGCTGTCAAGCTTTGGTTTGAAGTTTGAAAGTACTTCGACAATCCAGAGCAGAGTCTTTGCAGAGTTCGTTGCCGAGTGGACCTCGACGCCAGACAAAGAGATCCAAGAGACCACCCTCCCCGGCAAGGAGGCAAGTCGCAACTGGATTATGTACTTTGACGGAGCTTTCTCGCTGCATGGCACCGGTGCTAGTGTGCTGCTCGTCGCACCCACCGGGGAGCACCTCAAGTAGGTAATCCAGATGCACTTTCCCAGGGAGATGTCCACAAAAAACACTGCTGAATACGAGGGGTTGCTTGCCAGTCTCAGGATCGCGGCAGACCTCGGGACCAAGAAGCTCATCGTCAGGGGCGATTTGCAGCTTGTTGTCAGACAAGTCAACAAAGATTATCAAAGCCCGTTGATGGAGGCCTGTGTGGATGAGGTGAGGAAGCTGGAGGAGCGCTTTGACGGTATACAGGCAGAGCATGTTCCCCGAATGGAGAACGACGTCGCCGACTACCTGTCGAAGCACGCTGCCTTCAAACTACCTGTGGAACCAGGTACTTTTGTGCTTCGGCTGACTCAACCATCCGTTGAACCATCAACAAAGCAAAACAAGCGAAGGAAATCAGGCCCCGGCAAGTACTTTCCCGCCCAGCTCCCAGGAGCCGCCGGCAAGGATGTTGCCGTGAGCACTGAGCCAGCTGTGGGGCAACCGACTCCGCGGGGCATCAAGTCCTGGTTGTAGAGACAGTTGCTCCCATGGCCGAGGAAGTGCCTTTAGTCCTTGCCGTCGAGCCTCGGGCTCCGGTATGGGCACAACATACCGTACGATTCCTCCAAACGGGGGCACTCCCTGAGGAGCAAGAAGAGGCAGAGAAAGTAGCCCGTCAGTCTGCCATGTATCAGTTCGTCGACGATGTCCTGTACAGAAAAGGACTGAACGATATGAAATTGAAATGCATTCCCTGGGAGGAAGGACTGGGGTTGTTGGTAGAGATACACAAAGGCATATGTGGCTCCCACATAGGGTCAAGGGCCCTTGCCAGCAAGGCATTCCGACAAGGTTTCTTCTGGCCCACCGCCCTCCAGGATGCGGCGTCACTAGTAACCAAGTGTGAAGCGTGTCAGTTCCATTCAAAGAAGCTTCATCAACCAGCTCAAGCGCTCCAAACAATCCCTCTCTCCTAGCCATTCTCGGTCTGGGGACTCGATATACTGGGCCCCTTTCCCCGTGCTGTCGGGGGCTTTGAGTACTTATACGTTGCAGTTGACAAGTTCACAAAGTCGCCGGAGGTGGAGGCAGTGAGAAAGGTGACAACACAATCGGCCGTCAAATTCTTCAAAGGGCTAGTTTGTCGTTTCGGTGTGCCAAACAGGATCATCACCGATAAAGGCACCCAGTTCACAAGCCACGCCTTCATGCAGTACATCCAGGACCTCGGCAGCAAGGTCTGTTTTGCTTCTGTTGCACATCCATGAAGCAACGGCCAGGCTGAAAGGGCAAATGTTGAAGTGTTGCGAGGCCTCCAGACAAGGACTTTTGACAGGCTGCATAGGTGCGGATGACGCTGGATTGATGAATTGACGGCGGTTCTTTGGTCGATCAAAACAACGCCAAATCGAGCCACCAGTCGGACACCCTTCTCCCTCGTTTACGGGGCAGAAGCAGTTCTCCCCATGGAACTCATATACGGGTCACCTCGAGTGCTCGCTTATGATGAGCTTGAGCAAGAGCAGTTGCGGCAAGATGATGTGACGCTCCTTGAGGAAGATCATCTTTGGGCGGCTGTGCGAGCAGCACGCTACCAGCAAGCTTTGTGTCGCTACCATAGCCGCAAGGTTCATGGCTGAAGCTTTGAGGAAGGCGACCTTGTTCTTCGGCACATTCAGTCGGCCAAGAATTCCAACAAGTTGACGCCGAAGTGGGAGGGCCCTTATCGGGTAATACGAGTCACCAGGCCTGGCGCGGTCTGCCTGGAGACCGAAGATGGTGCTCAAGTGAGCAACTCTTGGAACATCGAACATCTTTGCAAGTTCTACCCATAAGGCGTGGTTGCCCCCCCCCCGGCAAGCAAACCACCTTTTGTACGAGCCCTGCCGGCAAGGCATGTAACCCTTTGAACAAAGCCAGGCGCAGACCCTGAGCATAGATAAATGAAGCGCTGGCGCCCTAAGTTATAGCATGCATTCTAGGTTGAGTCTCTCCCACGGTTAGGGTTGATAGTGCTTAGCGGTGGCTAACCCCTAGCATAGAGGTCGAGTGTGCGTCATTCTGTCCCTTTCCGTCCTTTTTGGTTCGCAGGGTACATGGACATTTCTGCTGAGCTATTGGGAGGAGAAGGAACGGGCCGGCGCTCCGGCCCCGGCAAACCAAGGTTGCCGGGGGCTGCGGACACGAGGATCCAACCGCGGCAGGCCAAGGTTGCCGGGGGCTGCAACGTCAGATAAGTTTTTCTCCCCCCCCACTCCGTGCGCCCGTGTGAACCTTGAACGTATAAGGCTTCGTTCGCTCTCGTACCATCTTGCCCCCTCCCTTCCATGCTCGAAAACTATACTTTGGGCCGGAACTTGGTTGTAGTGCGGTGGGAAAAGGGCGAGCGAAAGGCCTAATCCTACTCGGCTACTACCTCCGCCAAGAGCGTGAGCGTAGTCGGGCCGTAGAGCAGGAGGACGGCAAGGACCTGTTGCTGGGAGACCATGTTTATCTTAAGATAACGAGGACACGTTCCTTGGTGTGGCCCTCGCCCGCGTGCAAACAAAACCCGGCAACACCCTTCCTTTCATTCATACGTTGTGAACAAGTACAATTCATACGGAATGGGTACACAAGAAAGGGGATTACAAATTTTGAAATCTAACAAGTGCCCGCAGGCTTATGAACTAGAAAAGATAAGTGCCCCGTGATCCCCTTTCTTGCCCCTTTCCTCCCAGGTGCGGCAGGTAAAGGCAAAAAGGAAGGGACGGGGAACACGCTGATGGAGAGCTTGACAAGGAAGGCCCTCGGCAGAGCGCACGGCGAAGGGAGGGGCGATGCGGTCAGTCGGAGACGAGGTCGACGTGCCCCCGCTCGACGCTCTCGTCGTCGCTGTCGCTATCCTCCTCATCACTCCCGCTTGAGGAGGAGTCTTCATCGTCGGAGGAGCTCTCCACGCAGCACTTCAGGCGAGTCCCAGAGTCTCCAAAGACCTTGACGGAGAGCAGGCCGTTCTCCATTAACTTGAAATAGAGAATGAACCCGGCGTCAGGCTATGGATCCGAGCGAAGGTCTTCCATCTGCGGCGAAGATACATGACCTGAGGGCGGGGAAGTCGACGTTGACCCACGTGCCGCCGTTCCCGCAGCCCCTCATGTGTAGCCTCAGGGTCGGGGTGGATCGAGCTCCATCTCCCGAGCGAATGGCGCGGGAAGGCGAAGGCGACTGTGTGGTGCCCGCCGCAGCCTGATGAAGAACTCGCGAGGCTGGTCCCCGACGTGGCCCTCCATCGGAGGAGGAATCGCTGACGGAGGCAGGGCCAGTGTGTCGCCCCGTCCCCCTCTTCCCCAAGCGCCACGCCGGCCTCGGCCTCGTCCCTCCCCCTTCCTCTCGTGGCCAGCTCAGCCACCACGGGCTCTTGAGAAGGAGGGACGCGCTGTCGAGCAGAGACCCTCGCTGCCACCGTCGAAGGACCGGCGCCCCCTCTCATCATGAAAGATGAAAGAGTGGAGCCGAGGTGGAAGGAGAGGGATGAAGAAAGATTGTGGGAGGCCATCCCCCTCCCCCCTTCTTATAAAGGGGCGGGGTCGGGACTCGGCCGCCCCACCCAGCCAATCCAACCATCAGGGGCGCAGGGAACGGGACTCGGCCTCCCCACTCAGCCAATCCAACCATCAGGGGCGCAGGGAATCAAGGCCGACCCACTGCCCCAATCAGCAGCGTCCTATTTCCCCGCCTCGCCATTCAAGGCCCACACCCACTGCCCACCACCTTCAAAGCAAGGGGGACACGTGACGGGCGAGCAGAACCCGAAGGGACAGATGAGGCGGCTATTCTCCACCTCCTGGTCGTGGGGCGCAGGCGCCTTGAAGACCATGACCCGAGCCCATTCAGTAAATGAGCCGCGCCTCTGCATTTTCCTCTTTTTACGGGGAAGGCACAAGCCGCCTCTTTACCACGATGTGACGCATGTGTGCGGAAACCGCCCCACGCACGACCCCCACGTCACGCATGACCCTCCACGCCGCGCGTTCAACGCGAGTCGTGGGGAAGCGCAGCGGACGGGAAATTATTGTGATAAAAATCCGCCCCACCTGCCCGCGCAATGTTCTGGGCCTAGCCCAACAATGCGTCATAGTTATGTGTGGCCCAGGCCCGGGGCCTCCTGTCGGTGTACAAAAGTAGGGGCTCTCCTTTTGCACCCCTTAACTTATGCACGAGTAGTAAGAGCCACGCCCACGGCCACACTAAGCAGGGTAGGGGAGGGATGTCAGAGCAACGCCAAGACCAGAGATGCAAAGAGAGCAAGAGGGCGAGGTGGACTCCCCCGGCAAGACTCTTGCGGGGGTGGCTTCCGCAACCTCGGCAAGATCCTTGCCGAGGCAACTTGCCTGACGCCAGCAGAGCACGCCACCCTTGAGCCTAAGGGGTTCCTACCCCATATTGGAACCAAGGCTCAGGAGGCGCCTCCGTGGTGGCATGCAGATCTTTGTAGAGATCATAGACACGCAAGATCAGATGGAAACCAGAAGACGACGATCCTTAGCGAGATCCTTGCCATGGAAATCCACGAGACCCCCAACAACGTCCTTGCTAGGGACGACCGCGTTGCTGCAGCAAGACCCTTGTTGGGCCCTCGGCAATACCCTTGTCAAGGATGCCTACGGGGCCGCAGCCAGGCCCGCGTCTGACAAAGACTCCGCCGCCGCTCCCATACAGCTGCCAGCTCGACCAACTGAGTAGACATCTGTGTGGCAGCGCGTGGCCTCTACAACAACTCAGCAAGCACCTGCATGGTGGCATGCAGATCTTCATGAAGGCTCCACCACCGCGCCAGCCCAGCGATCGGTCAACATGGCGCCACAACTCCTCGTCAGCTTGGATGCGCGTCGGAGCGAGGCGAGGCGATGACAGCTGGGACGAGCTTCCTTGCCATCCCCAATAAAGCGAGAGGGCATGTCGGCAGCGCATTAAATGTGTTTGTCCGATGGTGTCAGGGGATAGACTCAGCCCCTATACACCTTTCCACCTCATGTGTGGCACTGTGGCAACCCCTTTTTCTCTATAAAAGGAGGCCCGAGGCGTACTGGAGGGGGATCCAGATCTTTTGGACTAGAGAGCCACTGCAGCTAGTTCAAGAACACAAGAACACCTCAGTACACATACAAGCAGGGCTAGGGTTTTACACGTCTTCGCGGCTTGAACCTGGGTAAACAATTTGTGTGCTGACAGCCAGACCCGCTCTTTGCACAACCCCGCGCCCGCAAACTGTAGAAGGGATCCAAGTGACCCCATAGGTGTCGTTTCCCACCGACATCTTGTTGTGCGGCCTCCTCGCCGCCGACCCTTCTTCTTGTTGTGCGGCCTCGTCGATATGGTCAGGTAATAACAGCAAGATCTTTGTTTTCACAATGAAGAATACATCAGTCGACTATAGGATGGTACCAACTCTTTTACCTTTTTTTGCCCCTTGCACCATTTCAAAATTTACAACAACGATTTATGCATAGCTTTGTTTTCAGTACATTTCAAAGCAGTTCACCGATGATTACCTCTCAAACCACTTGCATGGTCAACAGGCGAGGAAGCGATGCATGCAACACCTACAGTACAATATTGAAGTCTTGCTGAAGAGGACGAAGGTTGGGCGGGCAATTATCCATAGCCACTGGCCTAAAGTTGCAAGGACATTCAACATCACCGAAGGCTCAATATTTGCCTTCCACTTCTGTAGTTTCCTAGATGAGATTCATCTGTCTGTTTACCGTGTATGTTGCTACTTTCCAAAGGTTTTTGATGCTGCATGTGGAACTTGGTGCTGTTGTGTAATGGCGTAACTGAGTGCCGAAGCTATCTGATGTAATTCAATTATGAAATTATGTTTGCTTTCATACGGATATGAAATACCTGGCATGTTTTATAAGAAATATCATTTTGATTAGTACGTGGATTATCAATAATAGGCTAATTACCCTGCTTATTGGGGTTTTCTATTGCAAACGGTTACTCGGACAACACCATGGGTTATGAACTCAAACAACTCGCACGGTTTCTAAAAAGTAGGCGTGTTCGATCAACTAACAATCACACACGGCTTCCGGCAGTGAACTGTTTGCGTTAGGCCACCTTGCACAAACATTTCCACACAAAGAACTGTGTGGGATGTACATAACTACGGAAATGATTTTCTGGGATTCACCGTGTGGGATGTACATACCTATGGAAATGATTTCTGGGATTCACCATGTGGGATGTACATACGTACGGAAATGATTTCTGGGATTCACCGCGTGGGATGTACATATCTACGGAAATGATTTCTGGGATTCACCATGTGGGATGTACATACCTACGGAAATGATTGGGTTTCGATGGCTCTCCCGATCGCACACGGCCCCAGCCTGGGTCCCAGGAGGGCCAATCCCCGACAATTTTTGGGTCGTGTGGGAAGGATCCCCCTATCGCCTACACTCACTTGGCGACGGTTCCAAGTGCCATCGTGGAAAGGGGTTAAAAACCGTTTGTTTAGCACGTCATTGTACCAGTGAGTAGAAAACTAACAAGGAAAGTTATGGATGACTTGATCAAAAAGGATTCAGAAACTAAGGATGGTAATACTTGAAACTATGCATTACGCCTAGCTAGGGGCGTAGAATAATAGTGCTTGTTGGGAGCCAAACCAATAGTTATCTTTATTTTCCCTTTTTATTTTATGTTTTTTGTGTATGCACAATTATTCTACTATTATGATTGTGTATTTATGTCTTAATTAATGTTTGTGCCAAGTAAAACCTTTCGGATGATTTGGTTGATAGATGACTTGATTCTGTGAAAAAATAGTAACTTTTGCACCGAGTAGAAGAATTTTTAAAATTCACTGGAATGTAACAAAATTCTGAAGTGTTTACACATGATTCATATAAAAATTGCCCATGTTGTACTATTTTTTAAATATTTTTGGAGTTACAAAGGTATTGCGTCTGTTCATATCATTATAGACTATTCTGTTTTTGACAGATTCTAATTTTGTTGCATAGTTTGGTTGTTTTAATGAATCTATGGATTGTATCTGGGGTATAAGTCATGGAGAAGTTAGAATAAAGTAGGTATTATGCAATAATAAAATATGAATGGGTTTCCAATAGTACGTAAAGTTTATGATTGTCATGTTGTACTAATGGATCTCACGAGGTTTCTGTTGAGTTTTGTGTGTCGAAGTTTTCAAGTTTTGGGTGAGATCACGATGGATGAAGGAATAAGGAGCGACAAGACCCCAATCTTGGGGATGACCAAGGCACCCCAAGGTAATATTCAGGGACAAACAAGCATCTAAGCTTGGGGATGTCCCAGAAGGCATCCCCTCTTTCGTCTACAATCCATCGGTATTTTACTTGGAGCTATATTTTTATTCATCACATGATATGAGTTTTGCTTGGAGAGTTGTGTATTATATGAGTCTTTGATTTGTTTGATTTTTAGTTTTGTGAGGGGCACACATTTATTCATGATTTGTTAGAATACTCTATGTGCTTCACTTATATCTTTTGAGCTAGGAAGTTGCTCTAGTGCTTCACTTATATCTTTTAGAGCACGACGGTGGTTATATTTTAAATAATTAGTTGAACTCTCATGCTTCACTTATATAGTTTTGAGAGTATAATAAATAGTAATGGCAATATGCACGGGTTATGAATTTGGTCCTAATATGATAGGTATTCTAGAGGCGTAAAATAAAAACTTTCATATAGATCACTGAGTATGACAAGTTTGATTCCTTGCAATAGTTTTGTGATATAGAGATGGTGATATGGGGGGTTGTACTACTAAATAATTGTGGTTTAGAAAGAATATTGGTGTTAAGGTTTGTGATTCCCGGAGCATGCAGGTATAGTCTCCCATTATGCCAAGAAGTTGGAGCATGATTTATTATTGAGTGTCTTCCTTTGCGTGAAGGTCGGGGGTGCGCGATGGTTAACTCCTACCAACCACCCCCGTAGGGGCATGCATAGTAGTACTTTGCTTCAAGGGATAATAGACTTTCGCAATAAGTATGTGGGTTATTTATGACTAATGTGTGTCCATGGATTATACGCACTCTCACCTTTCCGCAATTTGCTAGCCACTTCGGTACCGTGCATTGCCCTATGTCACCTCGAGAGTTGGTGCAAACTTCACCAGTGCATCCAAACCCCGTGATATGATACACTCGATCACACATAAGCCTCCTTATATCTTCCTCAAAACAGCCACCATACCTACCTATCATGGCATTTCCATAGCCATTCCAAGATATATTGCCATGCAACTTCCACCGTTCTGTTATTATGGCACACATCATCATTGTCATATTGCTTTGCATGATTATGTAGATGACATAGTATTTGTTGCCCAGCCACCATTCATCATTATCATACATGTTATGCTAGCATCATTGTACATCCCGGTGCACTGCCAGAGAAATTCATATAGAGTCATATGTTTTAGTTTTGTCGAGTTGTAATATTGAGTTGTAAGTAAATAAAAGTGTGATGATCATCATTATTAGAGCATTGTCCTAGTGAGGAAATAAATAAAGAAATAAATAAAAGGAGGCCAAAAAGAGCCCAACAAAACAATGAGAGAAAAAGAGAGAAGGGGCAAAGTTACTATCCTTTTCCACCTTGTGCTTCAAAGTAGCACCATGTTTTTTCATATAGAGAGTCTCCTATGTTGTCACTTTCATATACTAGTCAGAATTTTTCATTATATAACTTGACTTGTATATTCTGACGATGGGCTTCCTCAAATGCCCGAGGTTTTGATGAGCAAGCAAGTTGGATGCGCACCCACTTAGTTTTTAGTTTGAGCTTTCCTACACTTATAGCTCTTAGTGCATCTGTTGCATGGCAATCGCTACTACTCGCATTGACATCAATTGATGGGCATCTCCATAGCTCGTGGATTAGGTGCGTCGATGTGAGACTTTCTTCCTTTTTTGACTACTCCGTATTAATCACTACCACCGCATTATATTCCACCCATACACTACTAGGGAAAACCTTATACACAGAACATTAGCAGTAGCGCGGGATAAAAACGTACGCTGGTGCTAATTATCAGCAACGCGGTATTTAAAACTGCGCTATAGATACAGTTATAGCAGTAGCGCGCCCGAGTACAAAAGTGCTACTACTAAAATTCCCATGGCTTAGCCGATAGGCTACACATAGTAGTAGCGATCTACGTGGAACCGCGCTACCGCTACTTGTTTTGTAGCAGCGCGTTTACGGACAAAAGGCGCTACTGCTAATGAAAATAAAATTAAATGGAAAGCAAATTAAAAAATAGAAGGAATAGCAGTAGCGCTTGTTAGGAAACGCGCTATAGCTACCGTAACAGCAGCGCACTTCCTGGAATGCGCTACTTCTACTTTTAACTTAACCGCGCGGTTCGTTCTTCCCCCACGGACACTTCCCCCAAATCCCTACTCCTCCGCTGTCGCCACCCTGCATCATCGTCGGCCGCCGCGCGTGACCCGTCGCTCTCCGCACACCTTCGACGCCGCCCC
>NW_024119856.1:0-14842 GCF_003073215.2 Triticum urartu
CCACCACTCTGTGTCCGCGCTCCAGCACATCCACCAACGTGTCGCTCTGGGACCCTTCCAGGCATACGTGGTGGGAGGCTGTGCAGCCAGCGGTGCGCGGTGGCAAGCGCGCTGACAAGATTGCCATCGTTGCGAGCGGTGGCGTCCCTGACGGTCCCTTTTGCACTATTTAGGAGACACAGACGGGCATTTAATGCCCTTGTCCCCTACCGTCAGGGTTAGGTATGATACACTGTAGCAGGTAGCTGTACCAACCGCAACACCTTTCCATTTTTACCCTTGTCTACGTTGCCACCTGTCGGTGACCCCTTGAGCATATAAAAGGAGGCCCATGCGCAACGTAGAGGGGGGTTGGAGAAAGAGAACACTCACGCTCGGTCTCGTTAGCTGCTGGGGTGTACTGTAGCACTCCGCGCTCCCGAGCAAGAACTCAATACAAACCACAAAGCAGGAGTAGGGTTTTACGCATCCGTGCGGCCCGAACCTGGGTAAACTGCTCGTGTGCTTCGCCTCAATCCGCTCTTCGTGCGACCCTTGCCCCCGCCGAACCGAAAGGGACTCGGTCCGCCGATCCCATAGGTGCTCGTGGATTAGTCCCCCGACAGATAGGGGGGGTCCTTCCCACACGACCCAGAAATCATTGGGGATAGGCCCTCCTAGGACACCAAATGAGCTCGTGTGCGATCGGGCGAGGCATCGAAACCCAATCATTACCGTAGGTATGTACATCCCACACAGTGAATCCCAGAAAAACATTTCCGTTGGTATGTACATCCCACACGGTGAATCCCCGAAAAACATTTCTGTAGGTATGTACATCCCACATGGTGAATCCTAGAAAAACATTTTCGTAGGTATGTACATCCCACATGGTGAATCCCACAAAAACATTTCTGTAGGTATGTATATCACACACTGTCAATCGAAGGAACACGTTTCTGTTCTTATGTACATCCCACATAGTCAATCCAAGGAAAACATTTACGTTCGTATGTACATCCCACACAGTTTTATGTGTAGGCTCGTGTGTGAAAGATGTAACTATCACACACGCTCTACCTTGTTTAACTATTTGCTTTTATCAACTACATCACACATGATTTGATGAAGAAAACTGTGTGGCATTGGGCTATCCATCACATGCGCTTTTACTGCTACAACCGTTTGCAAAGTTCTATGACACATTTGGCAGGTTTATTAGTTTACAATTAATAATTCCAGTATTACACAAATTCACATTTCATATCGAACATGTTGGTGTACAAAAATAGGGGCGCATCTTTGTACCCCTTTTCCTGTGCACGGGCAGTCAGAGCAAGCCAAGCAGAACGAGGTAGGTGAGCCATGGTAAGATCAAAGCCCAAGACAATCAAAGCAACGCCAATGCCAAGACCACAAAGAGCAGAGGGACGAAGCAAGTTCCCCCGGCAAGACCCTTGCCGGGTGGCCTCAGCGGCCCCGGCAAGACTCTTGCCAGGACAACTCGCCCCGCACCAACAGAGCGAGCCACCCTTGAGCCCACGGCCCCCAGTGCCATCATCAGCCTAGGGCCAGGGCTCGGGAAGGCACCCCTGTGGTGGCATGTAGATCTTTGTGAAGACATATTCAAGATCAGATTAGAAGACAACGATTCTCGGCAAGATCCTTGCCGGGGACGACCAAACGCCACGGCGAGACCCTTGCCAGGCCACCCGGCAAGGCCCTTGCCAAAGACGCTGGCAAGGCCACCGCCAAGCCCACGTCAACCAAGCTTCCACCGCCGATCACATGCAGCTGCCAGCCCAACCAGCTGGGCGGGCACCTGCGTGGCAACATGCAGCTCCCAGGCCAACTCATCAAGCGCCTGCGTGGCGGCATGCAGATCTTCGTGAAGGCTCCACCACCGCGCCAACTCAGCTGCTTGCCTGCCTACATGGCACCGCACGCATCCCTGGCCGAGGCGCATGTCGAAGCAAGGAGGAGCGACGACGGATGGGACGGGCCTCGCCCCCGTCCCCGATAAAGCAAGAGGACACCTCAGCGATGCATTAAATGCACCTTGTCCTGTAATACGAGGGATAACCTCGTGCCACTATAGACCTTTCCACCTCCTGTGTGCCACTGTGGTAACCCCTTTTTTCCTATAAAAGGAGGCCTGAGGCGACGAGGAGGGGGATTCGGCTCTTTCGAACCACATGCTGACCACAGCTAGTTCGAGAGCTCAAGAACTCTCAGAAATACACCCACCAAAGCAAGACTAGGGTTTTACGCATCCTCGCGGCCCGAACCTAGGTAAACAATTCCATAGGTGTCTACTAGCCCTGCTCTCCTCGCAACCCTGCACCCCGGCAACCGTAGTAGGTATTCTTGTGATCCCATAGGTGTTGTTCCACACCGACAGAACATCTATTTGCCAATTTCATATCAGGCACATAAATATATTATAACATCACAGTATGATAGCTACATGAATACAACTGATACATCCATTTTTCATCATGCTTTTATATCAATATTTATTGCATTATGGGCTATTATTACACATTATGTCACAATACTTATGCCTATTCTCTCTTATTTTACAAGGTTTACACGAAGAGGGAGAATGCCGACAGATGGAATTCTGGACTGGAAAAGGAGCAAATATTAGAGACCTATTGTGCACAACTCCAAAAGTCCTGAAACTCCACGGGAGTCGTTTTTGGAATATATAAAAAAATATTGGGAGAAGGAAGCACCAGAGGGGGCCCACCAACCATACACGAGGGTGGGGGCGCACCCCCCTATCTCGTGGACCCCCTGGCAGGGCTCCGGTGCCCATCTTTGGCTATAAGAAGTCTTTTTCCCTGTAAAAAATCATAAACAAGCTCTCGAGACGAAACTCCGCCACCACGAAGCGGAACCTTGGCGGAACCAATCTTGGGCTCCGGCGAAGCTGTTCTGCCGCGGAAACATCCCTCCAGGAGGGGGAAATCATCACCATCGTCATCACCATAGATCCTCTCATCGATCATCGGGAGGGGGTCAATGTCCATCAACATCTTCACCAGCACCATCTCATCTCAAACCCTAGTTCATCTCTTGTATCCAATCTTTCTCCCAAAACCTCGGATTGGTAACTGTGGGTTGCTAGTAGTGTTGATTACTCCTTGTAGTTGATGCTAGTTGGTTTACTTGGTGGATGATCGTATGTTCAGATCCCTTATGCATATTAATACCCCTCTGATTATGAACATGAATATGCTTTGTGAGTAGTTACGTTTGTTCCTGAGGACATGGGAGAAGTCTTGCTATAAGTAGTCATGTGAATTTGGTATTCGTTCGATATTTTAATGAGATGTATGTTGTCTATACTCTAGTGGTGTTATGTGAACGTCGACTACATGACACTTCACCTTGTTTGGGCCTAGGGGGAGGCATTGTGAAGTAATAAGTTGATGATGGGTTGCTAGAGTGACAGAAGCTTAAACCCTAGTTTATGCATTGCTTCGTAATTAAGGGGCTGATTTGGAGCCATATGCTTCATGCTAGGGTTCGGTTTACCTTAATACTTCTTTTGTAGTTGTGGATGCTTGCAAGTGGGGTTAATAATAAGTGTGATGCTTGTCCATGTAAGGGCAGTACCCAAGCACCGGTCCACCCACATATCAAATTATCAAAGTACCAAACGCGAATCATATGAGCGTGATGAAAACTAGCTTGACGATAATTCCCATGTGTCCTCGGGAGCGCTTTCCTTTATATAAGAGTTTGTCCAGGCTTGTCCTTTGCTACAAAAAGGATTGGGCCATCTTGCTGCACCTTATTTACTTTTATTACTTGTTACCCGTTACCAATTACCTTATCACAAAACTATCTGTTACTGATAATTTCAGTGCTTGCAGAGAATACCTTACTGAAAACTGCTTATCATTTCCTTCTGCTCCTCGTTGGGTTCTACACTCTTACTTATCGGAAGGACTATGATAGATCCCCTATACTTTTGGGTCATCAAGACTCTTTTCTGGCGTCGTTGCCGGGGAGTGAAGCGCCTTTGGTATGTGGAATGTGGTAAGTAAACATTTATATAGTGTGCTAACATTTTATCACTTGTTACTATGGAAAGTAATCCTTTGAGGGGCTTGTTCGGGGTATCTTCACCCCGACCAGTAGAGAAAAGAGTTTCTCCTCAACCTACTGAACCTACTGAAAATGTTTACTTTTAAATTCCTTCGGGTATGATAGAGAAATTACTAGCTAATCCTTTTACAGGAGATGGAACATTGCATCCCGATTTACACCTAATCTATGTGGATGAAGTTTGTGGATTATTTAAGCTTACAGGTATGCCCGAGGATGTTATCAAGCAGAAGGTCTTCCCTTTATCTTTGAAGGCAAAGTCATTGACATGGTTTTTGCTATGTGATGATATTAGATCATGGAACTACAACTGATTGAAATTGGAATTTCATCAGAAGTTTTATCCTATGCATCTGGTTCATCGTGATTGTAATTATATATATATTGAGGAGAAAGCATCGCTCAAGCTCGGGGGAGGCTTAAGTCAATGCTATATTCATGCCCCAATCATGAGCTCTCAAGAGAAATTATTATTCAAAAAAATTATGCTCATCTTTCTCTCAATAATTGCTCCATGCTCGATACTTCTTGTGTTGGATCTTTTATGATGAAGACTATTGAATTCAAATGAGATTCATTGGAAAGAATTAAACGCAACTCTGAAGATTGGGAACTCAACGAAGGTAAGGAGTCGGGTATAACACCTAAGTTTAATTGTGTTAAATCTTTTATGGATACCGATGCTTTTCGTGAATTTAGCACTAAATATAGACTTGACTCTGAAATAGTAGCTTCTTTCTGTGAATCATTTGCTACTCACGTTGATCTCCTGAAGGAGAAGTGGCTTAAATATCATCCTCCCATTGAAGTACAAGTAGTTGAACCTATTAAAGTTGAAGAAAAGACTATCACTTATAATGTTGATCCTATTGTTCCTTCCGCTTATATTGATAAACCACCTTTCCCCCCTACTAGAATAAAGGATCATGCTAAAGCTTCAACTATGATCAACAAAAGTAATATTAGAACACCTACACCCTTTGAGCAAATTAAAGTTGAACCTAGTATTGCTATGGTTAAAGATCTCTTGTCAGATAATATTGATGGGCATGTTATTTACTTTTGTGCTGAAGCTGCTAGAATTGCTAGAGCCGATACTAAAAATAAACATAGACCTGTAGTAGGCATGCCTGCTATTTCTATTAAAATAGGAGATCATTGCTATCATGGCTTACGTGACATGGGTGCTAGTGCTAGTGCAATACCTCATTCTTTATATGAAGAAATTATGCATGATATTGCACCTGCTGAGTTAGAAGGTATTGATGTTACAATTAAGCATGCCAATAGAGATACTATTTCACTGGTTGGGATTGTTAGAGATGTTAAAGTCTTGTGTGGGAAACTTAAATATCCTCCTGATTTCCTTGTTCTTGGTTCCCCACAAGATGACTTTGGTCCCATTATATTTGGTAGACCCTTCTTGTATACTGTTAATGCTAAGATAGATTACAAAAAGGATATTGTTTCTGTTGGTTTAGGGTATATGTCCCATGATTTTAATTTTGCTAAATTTCGTAGACAACCACATGATAAAGAATTGCCTAGTAAAGATGAAATAATTGGTCTTGCCTCTATTGTCGTGCCTCCTAATGATCCTTTAGAACAATATTTGCTAGACCATGAAAATGATATGTTTATGAATGAAAGAAGGGAAATAGATGAAGTATTCCTTAAACAGGGACCTATTTTGAAACACAACTTGCCTATCGAAATTCTAGGGGATCCTCCTCCACCCAAGGGTGATCCCGTGTTTGAGCTTAAACCATTGCCTGAAACTCTTAAATATGCTTATCTTAATGAAAAGAAGATATATCCTGTTATTATTAGTGCTAACCTTTTAGATCAGGAAGAAGATAAATTATTAAAAATTGTGAAGAAGCATCGTGCTACTATTGGATATACTCTGGATGGTCTTAAGGGCATTAGTCCCACTCTATGCCATCACAAAATAAAATTAGGGTAAGACGCTAAACCGGTTGTTGATCACCAACGACGGTTAAATCCTAAGATGAAAGAAGTGGTAAGAAAAGAAATACTAAAGCTTCTTGAGGCAGGTATAATTTATCCCGTTGCTGATAGTCAGTGGGTAATTCCTTTCCATTGTGTCCCTAAGAAGGGAGGTATTACTGTTGTTCCTAATGATAAGGATGAATTGATCCCACAAAGAATTGTTACAGGTTATAGAATGGTAATTGATTTCTGCAAATTAAATAAAGCTACTAAAAATGATCATTACCCTTTACCTTTTATTCATCAAATGCTAGAAAGATTATCCAAACACACACATTTTTGCTTTCTAGACGATTATTCTGGTTTCTCTAAAATACCTCTGTCAAAAGAGGATCAAGAAAAGACCACCTTTACTTTCCCTTTTGGTACCTTCGCTTGTAAACGTATGCCTTTTGGTTTATGTAATGCACCTGCTACCTTTCAAACATGTATGACTGCTATATTCTCTAACTTTTGTGAGAAGATTGTTGAGGTTTTCATGGATGATTTTTCCGTATATGGAACTTCTTTTGATGATTGCTTAAGCAACCTTGATCGAGTTTTGCAGAGATGTGAAGAAACTAATCTTGTCTTGAATTGGGAGAAGTGCCACTTTATGGTTAATGAAGGTATTGTCTTGGGGCATAAAGTTTCTGAAAGAGGTATTGAAGTTGATAAAGCTAAAGTTGATGCTATTGAAAAGATGTCGTGTCCAAAGGACATTAAAGGTATAAGAAGTTCCCTTGATTATGACAGTTTTTATAGGAGGTTCATTAAAGACTTCTCAAAAATTTATAGGCCTCTGACTAATCTCTTACAAAAAGATGTTCCCTTTGTCTTTTATGATGATTGTGTAGAAGCATTTGAAATACTTAAGAAAGCCTTGATTTCTGCACCTATTGTTTAGCCTCCTGATTGGAATTTACCCTTTCAAATTACGTGTGATGCTAGTGATTATGCTGTAGGTGTTGTTCTAGGACAAGGAGTTGATAAGAAATTAAATGTTATCCAATATGCTGGTAAAACTCTAGACAGTGGCCAGAGAAATTATGGTACTACTGAAAAAGAATTTTTAGTAGTTGTATTTGCTTGTGATAAGTTCAGACCTTATATTGTTGATTCTAAAGTAACTGTTCACACTGATCATGCTGCTATTAAATATCTTACGAAAAATAAAGATGCTAAACCTAGACTTATTAGATGGGTTCTCCTAGTACAAGAATTTGATTTGCATATTATTGATAGAAAAGGATTTGAGAACCCCGTTGTAGACAACTTGTCTAGGTTAGAGAATGTTCCTGATGACCCACAACCTATTGATGATAGCTTTCCTGATGAACAATTAGCTATCATAAATGCTTCTCGTACTGCTCCATGGTATGCTGATTACGCTAATTACATTGTTGCTAAATTTATGCAACCTAGTTTCACATACCAGCAAAAGAAAAAGTTTTTCTATGATTTAAGACATTAATTTTGGGATGACCCACACCTGAGCATGAACAAGAACAGATCCTATGCAAGTGTCACTCCGAGGCCTATGGAGGACACCATGCTGGATATAGAACTGCACATAAGTTATTGCAATCCAGTTTTTATTGGCCTACTCTCTTCAAGGATGCCCGTAAGTTTGTCTTGTCTTGTGATGAATGTCAAAGAATTGGTATCATTAGTAGACGTCAAGAAATGCCTATGAATTATTCACTTGTTATCTAACCATTTGATGTTCAGGGCTTTGACTATATGGGACCGTTTCCTTCCTCTAATGGGTATACACGTCTTTTAGTTGCTATCGATTACGTTACTAAGTGGGTAGAAGCTATTCCAACTAGTAGTGTTGATCATAACACCTCTATTAAGATGCTTAAAGAAGTTATTTTTCCGAGGTTTGGAGTCCCTAGATAGTTAATGAGTAATGGTGGTTCACATTTTATTCATGGTGCTTTTCGTAAGATGCTTGCTAAGTATGATGTTAATCATAGAATTGCATCTCCATATCACCCACAGTCTAGTGGTCAAGTAGAACTGAGTAATAGAGAGCTTAAATTAATTTTGCAAAAGACTGTTAATAGATCTACAAAGAATTGGTCCAAGAAACTTGATGATGCACTATGGGCCTATAGAACTACATATAAAAACCCCATGGGTATGTCTCCGCATAAAATGGTTTATAGAAAAGCATGTAACTTACCTCTCGAACTAGAACATAAGGCATATTGGGCCATTAAAGAGCTCAATTATGATTTCAAACTTGCCGGTGAGAAGAGACAGTTTGAAATTTAATTCACTTGATGAGTGGAGAACCCAGGCCTATGAGAATGTCAAACTATTTAAAGAAAAATTTAAAAGATGGCATGACAAAAGGATACAAAATTGTGAGTTTAATGTAGGTGATTATATATTTTTATACAACTCCTGTTTAAGTTTTTTTGCAGGAAAACTCCTCTCTAAATGTGAAGGTCCTTACATTATCGAGGAGGTCTATCGTTCCGGTGCCATAAAAATCAACAACTTCGAAGGCACAAATCCAAGGGTGGTGAACAGTCAAAGAATCAAATGTTATATCTTAGGTAATCCTATAAATGTTGAAACTAATGTTATTGAAACCGTAACCCTGGAGGAGTATATAAGAGACACCTTCCAGAACATTTCAGCATCCGAAAAGGAGGAGGTATGTGGTACGGTAAGTAAACCGACTCCAAAACAGTTCTAATAGCATTTTTTCTCCGTTTTGGAATAATTAAGAAAATAGGAAAATAAGAAGCAGTCCGGAAAGGACACGAGGCATCCACGTGGGTGGAGGGTGCACCCTACCCCCTAGGCACGCCCCCTGCCTCATGGGCACATCATGTGCCCTCTAGACTCCGTTTTCTTGCACGATACCTCTTTTGGTCGGTAAAAATTCATTATATAATCTCCCGAAGGTTTTGACCACCGTACCACGCAATTATCCTCTGTTTTTGTTTCGAGCTGTTTTCTGCCATAGTTGTCAAGGACAAGCATCATGTCGTCCCCCTCCTCCAACAATGAGGGCGATGATGCTTGGCTAATGAAGATAGAGATGAAGAGCGAAGAACCTGGGGAGATCAACAAGGACGATGGGACCAAAAAGGCCACGGAGGATCAAGCTCCGGTGCCAGAAGAAGAAGACATCCTTCAACCTCATTACAATTTTCTTACCCCTACTGAAATTGAAGTTTTCAAGATGATTGAAATATTTCGGGTGCAGAACAAGTGTCTAACTTGTGAAAATATTCTGTTGCAAGAGCAGATCACCGCACTCAAGGGCATTATTCGTAAGTTAGAGCACGTCCTACGCTCGATGTTGGACGACAAGCCTACATCATCAACAACTCCATCATCACTACCACCATAGGAGAATTGAGTATTGGGTATGGGCACTCCCCTTGGCAACTGCCAAGCTTGGGGGAGTGCCTCGGTATCGTATCACCATCACACTTTTATCTTTACCGTTTTTCTTAGTTTGATCCCTTTGGTAATATCTTGATCTAGTAGAATAAAGTTTTAGTATGATCTACTGTGGAGTTTTGCTTTATGATCCTTCTATGTAATCGAGTCTGTGAGCTATATATAATAAAGATTAGTGTCGAGTCAAGGGCTTTGCTATCTTGTTATGATCTTGAGAAAAAAGAGAAAGAACAAAAAGAAATAAAGAGATCATATTCATCTTATGGAGAGTAATGACTTCACATATAAAGAGTATGATGAATAAAAGTTGTTGAGAGTTAACAAACATAGTTTTGGTCATCGTTGCAATTAATAGAAAGTAATAAAGAAAGAGAGGTTTTCACATATAAATATACTATCTTGGACATCTTTTATGATAGTGAGCACTCATTAAAATATGACATGCTAAAAAGTTGATGTTGAACAAGGAAGACAATGTAATGGGTTATGTTTTCTTACATCCGAAATAAAATATATTGTCATGGATCATCCAACATGTTGATATTGCCTTCCCCCTCATGCTAGCCAAATTCCTTACACCAAGTAGAGATACTACTTGTGCTTCCAAATATCCTTAAACCCAGTTTTGCCATGCATGAGAGTCCACCATATCTACCTATGGATTGAGTAAGATCCTTCAAGTAAGTTTTCATTGTTGCAAGCAATAAAAATTGCTTTCTAAATATGTATGATTTATTAGTGTGGATAAAATAAGCTTTATACGATCTTGTGATGTGGAAGAGATAAAAGCGACGGACTACATAATAAAGGTCCATATCACAAGTGGCAATATAAAGTGACATTCTTTTGCATTAAGATTTCATGCATCCAACAATAAAAACACATGACAACCTCTGCTTCCCTCTGCGAAGGGACTATCTTTTATTTTTGTCTTATACCTTCTTACAATAGTCATGGTGATCCTCACCTTTCCTTTTTTACATTTTATCCTTTGGCAAGCACAGTGTGTTGGAAAGATCCTGATATATGTAGCTAATTGGATGTGAGTTTTCATGAACCATTATTGTTGACATTACCCTTGAGGTAAAAGGTTGGGAGGCAAAACTATAAGACCCTATCTTTCTCTGTGTCTGATTAAAACTTCATACCCATAAGTATTGCATGAGTGTTAGCAATTGTGAAAGACTAAATGATAGTTGAGTATGTGGACTTGCTGAAAAACTCTTATATTGACACTTTCCGATCTTATGATAAATTGTAATTGCTTCAATGACTGAGATTATAGTTTGTTAGTTTTCAATGAAGTTTCTGATTCATACTTCACATTGTGAATAGATTATCACTTTAGCATAAGAAATCATATGACAATATATATATATGTGTGTGTGTGTGTGTGTGTGTGTGTTGTTGTTCTAAGAATGATCATGATGCCCTCATGTCCGTATTTTATTTTTATCGACACCTCTATCTCTAAACATGTGGACATATTTTTCGATATCAGCTTCCGCTTGAGGACAAGCGAGGTCTAAGCTTGGGGGAGTTGATACGTCCATTTTGCATCATGCTTTTATATCGATATTTATTTTATTATGGGCTGTTATTACACATTATGTCACAATACTTATGCCTATTCTCTCTTATTTTACAAGGTTTACACGAAGAGGGAGAATGCCCGCAGCTGGAATTCTGGGCTGGAAAAGGAGAAAATATTACAGACCTATTCTGCACAACTCCAAAAGTACTAAAACTCCACGGGAGTCATTTTTGGAATATATAAAAATATTGGGCGAGGGAAGCACCAGAGGGGGGGCACCCACCATCCACGAGGGTGGGGGAGCGCCCCCCTGTCTCGTGGGCCCCCTGGCAGGCCTTCGGTGCCCATCTTTGTCTATATTAAGTCTTTTTCCATGGAAAAAAACTTAAGCCGGGACGAAACTCCGCCGCCACGAGGCGGAACCTTGGCGGAACCAATCTAGGGCTCCGACGGAGCTTTTCTTCTGGGGAAACATCCCTTCGGGAGGGGGAAATCATCACCATCGTCATCATCATCGATCCTCTCATCGGGAGGGGGTCAATCTCCATCAGCATCTTCACCAGCACCATCTCATCTCAAACCCTTCATCTCTTGTATCCAATCTTTGTCCCAAAACCTCAGATTGGTACCTATGGGTTGCTACTAGTGTTGATTACTCCTTGTAGTTGATGCTAGTGGTTTCATGTGAACGTCGACTACATGACACTTCACCATTATTTGGGCCTAGGGGAAGGCATTGGGAAGTAATAAGTAGATTATGGGTTGTTAGAGTGACAGAAGCTTAAACCCTAGTTTATGGTTGCTTCGTAAGGGTCTGAATTGGATTCATATGTTTCATGCTATGGTTAGGTTTACCTTAATACTTATTTTGTAGTTGAGGATGCTTGCAAGAGTGGTTAATCGTAAGTGGGATGCTTGTCCAAGTAAGGGCAGTACCCAAGCACCGGTCCACCCACCTATCAAATTACCAAAGTACCGAACGCGAATCATATGAGCGTGATGAAAATTAGCTTGACGATAATTCCCATGTGTCCTCGGGAGCGCTTTCCTTTATATAAGAGTTTGTCCAGGCTTGTCCTTTTCTACAAAAATTATTGGGGCATCTTGATGCAGCTAATTTACTTGTATTACTTGTTACCCGTTACCAATTACCTTATCACAAAACTATCTGTTACCGATAATTTCAGTGCTTGTAGAGAATACCTTACTGAAAATTGCTTATCATTTCCTTCTGCTCCTCGTTGGGTTCGACACTCTTACTTATTGAAAGGACTACGATAGATCCCCTATACTTGTGGGTCATCAACAGCACAGTACATCATATAGCTAGTTCAACTTCATAAGAACAATAGTAGAACAATATATTCAATTCCCTAATCAAGATCATCCACGTTCGTCTTATCCGCCTCTGCTTTCAGTTCAGTAAGAACCTGTTTTACACTGGCCAACTGGGAAAGTGCCTCCTCCTTCGCCAACACCATCTTAGCAAAGTCTGATTTAAAAAATATGAGCTCATTCTCCACCTTCCTCTTTTTATCCCGCATCTTCAAATATTCTTCAGCGTTGACAACACTTTCTCTAAGCCTATGTGTGTTCTCTTCCTCATACATGCTCCAAAGCTTCGCTAGGCACATTTTCAATGACTGTGGCCACTCTTGATCAACCCAATCCAAGTAAGAATACTTTCGTTCATCCTATAATATTTAAAACTAGATCAGTAACAATTGTAGGGGAAATGGGTTTATAGTAACATAGAAAATTACCAATGCTTATTTTGAAAAACTAAAGAAACATGTTAATTATGACATATCTTCTCAAAAAGATCAATGTGCAAATGAATTAATTGCTACTGAGACAACAACGAAATTCTGGAACATCAGAAGCTATAATTAACTGCAACAATGCTACAAGTTCTTACTCATGTTCAAGAAATAACAAATTGAACATTTTATGAGGAAGGTAAATATAACTGCAACAGCATAGCGACAGTGTTTGGATGGCAGCAAATTGATACTAACAGGTGTGTACATGCGCAAATTTAGTAACATAGAAATAATAGCACCAAGGCCGGCCACTATGTATGCCACAACTGGGGTAAAGACAAATGTTGCTACATCTCGCACCGGTGCCCTGCACTGGCGAGCCGATGCAGCGGAATAAAATCAGGGACCAGGACTCCGGAGCACGTCGTTGGTCCGATGCCTAGTTCCTTCGTGCCATAAAATTTAGTATTTTACTTCTTGGCTGCTCGGATGTGTGGACCAAAGTTGGCTGCACAAACTGCTGAAACAGTGCCAAATAATTTTCTAATGGCGCCGCTGATGAGATGGCAACAATTTAAGATACGAGGTACAAACTGTGACACTGTCTTAGGATGCGTTTGGTTGAAGGTGTGGTATTAATGGGTTGGCACCGTGACAATGTTTGAATCACATCTAATAAATGATTTGTAACAACGAAAGTGGGTCTAACCTTCTCTGCACATGCCAGAAACTTCCTCCGACTGTCCACAGATTCAAACACAACGAGCAGATAGATCTTCAGTCACCCTGTTCCATTTGTTGCCATTGATGGTCCTAGGGAGCTACAAGAGGAAGAAGTGACTCAAATCGACCATCGGGTAAAAATCCTTCATTCCAAGTCATAGCCCGAGAGAGAGAAGAGAGGCATACCCAGGTGGTGAAGGAGTCATCGCCGGAGGAGGTACTGCTGGAGACTTCTTTGAAGAAGACCATGGCGACCACGCCGGTAGGATGCGAGACGGCGAGAGCGAGGAAGCGGCTATAGCTTAGGAAGGAAGGAAGGAAAGAGGAAACAGGGGAAATGTGACTTGTGGTCAGGGAGAAAACGGGGTGGGGAAGGGGGGAGGGGGCGGGGGTAGATATTTTGGCGGTAGGTCAAAAATTTGGAAATGTGGAGGGAAACTTTGCGCGCGGTGCCGCCGGACCATTCACTTTGAACGATTTTGTGCATTGCAAATGATTCTTCTGCTTTATGCGCATGGGATGAGTTTGATAATTCAAATTTTGGTGGAAATTTCCCCAGGTACGTCTTTGCATAATTTAACGTCGCTTGCTAATTTGGGCACACAAAAGAGCGTACAACAGATAGACCACGCTTACTGAGTCGAGCAATTTTAGTAATTAAACAGAGCCAGTTGACCTAAACATTGCTCTAACAAAAGACCAGCATTAAAAACAAAGCCTAAGTACGCATAATTTTAACAAATCCGTCGCCGTGCCGACCTATGCATCGCCGGTGTGAAATGAGAAGCCGATGACTTGTCCTAGCGACTTGCCGCCGTTGGTGGACTTCGCGTCGTCCACCCTGCTGAAGTCGACCGCGTCCTCGTCCTCGTCCTCGGCGTCGCCCTCAAGGCTGTAGTACTCGTAGTAGTGGCTGCGTTAGAGCTCGCGTTGATACTCCACCGCCGATTCCTTGACGGACAGACCCTTCTCTACCTCGACCTCAGCCACGCGCAACTCCTGCTCCCGGCGCTCCTCGATCTCCGACGCCTCCTGCATCTCCAGCGCCCACTCAGCGACCACATGAGGAAGTAGGTGCTCTATGGTGATCGCCGCCTTTTCGGACATGATTTGCATGTTGGATTCCGAGGTGGCCTGGAATATCTTGGCGTGTGCATCCACGATCTTGGCGTGGATGGTCTCGACCCGGGCCCACTAGTGCAGAACCGGGCAATAGCACCGGTTCGTAAGGCCCTTTAGTGCCGGTTCGGTAATCGGCACTAAAGTTTGGGCACTAAAGCCCCCCCCCCCCCTCGGTCCCGGG
>NW_024119857.1:0-8029 GCF_003073215.2 Triticum urartu
GGACAACGGGGAAAATGCTCGAATGCAAGAGATGAACACGTATGCAAATGCAATGCACATGATGACATGATATGAGATGCATGACAATGACAACAACACACGGAGACAAAAACCCGAACCTGAGAAAATAAAATAACTTAAAGCCGGAAACGGCAAGAGTTGGAGTACAAATTGGGAAAGTTACATCCGGGGTGTTACACTATGGGTTCGAGAACTATGTAGACATGACCGAGACACATCTCCGGTCAATAAACAATAGCAGAACTTGGATGCTCATATTGGTTCCTACATATTTCACGAAGATCTTTATCGGTCAAACCGCATAACAACATACTCATTCCCTTTGTCATCGATATGTTACTTGGTCGAGATTCGATCGTCGGTATCCTCATACCTAGTTCAATCTCGTTACCGGCAAGTCTCTTTAATCGTTATGTAATGCATCATCCCACAACTAACTCATTAGTCACATTGCTTGCAAGTCTTATAGTGATGTGCATTGCCGAGAGGGCCCAGAGATACCTCTCCGATACTCGGAGTGACAAATCCTAATCTTGATCTATGCCAACTCAACAAACACCTTCGGAGACACCTGTAGAGCATCTTTATAATCACCCAGTTACATTGTGATGCTTGATAGCACACAAGGTGTTCCTCCAGTATTCGGGACTTGCATAATCTCATAGTCAGATGAATATGTATAAGTCATGAAGAAAGCAATAGCAATAAAGCTAAACGATCATAATGCTAAGCTAACGGATGGGTCCTGTCCATCACATCATTCTCTAATGATGTGAGCCCATTCCTCAAATGATAACACATGTCTATGGTCAGGAAATTTAACCATCTTTGATTAATGAGCTAGTCTAGTAGAGGCTTACTAGGGACACTATGTTTTGTCTATGTATCCACACATGTATCAAGTTTCCGGCTAATACAATTCTAGCCTGAATAATAAACATTTATCATGATATAAGGAAATATAAAATAACAACTTTATTATTGCCTCTAGGGCATATTTCCTTCAGTTATGATGCTAGGAAAAGTGATTGAAATTATCATTGATCAAACTTATGCACTTTGCTAGCATTCACACTTCATAAATTATTTCTTTTATCATTTACCTACTCGAGGATAAGTAGGAATTAAGCTTGGGGATGCTGATACGTCTCCAACGTATCTATAATTTATGAAGTGTTCATGCTTATATATTATCATTCTTGGATGTTTTACAATCATTTTATAGCAACTTTATTTCATTTTTTGGGACTAACCTATTGACCCAGTGCCCAGTGCCAGTTGCTGTTTTTTGCTTGTTTTTTACATCACAGAAAATCAATATCGAACGAAGTCCAAACACCGCGATACTTTTTGGAGAATTTTTATGGACTAGAACACCCAAGATGGGCCAGAGCAGCACCTGGGGGTGCCCTGAGGGGGTCACAACCCACCAGGGCGCGCCCATGTGGGTTGTGCCCACCTCAGTGGCCTCCCGCACCCCTCTTTACCCTATAAATTCAAAAATATTCCAAAAACCCTCGGGGTTAACCTAGATCAGAAGTTCCGCCGCTGCAAGGCTCTGTAGCAACTGAAAACCAATCTAGACCCTTTCCGGCACCCTGTCGGAGAGGGGAATCATCTCCGGTGGCCATCTTCATCATCCCGGCAGCCACCATGATGAGGAAGAAGTAGTCCACCCTCGGGTTTGAGAGTTTGTACCAGTAGGTATGTGTTTAATCTCTCTCTCTCTATCGTGCTCTTGAGATGTCACGATCTTGATGTATCACGGGCTTTGTTAATATAGTTGGATCATATGTTGTTTTCCCCTCTCTATCTTGTTGTGATGAATTGAGTTTTTCCCTTTGTGATTTCGTTGTTATCGGATTGAATACTTTTATGGATTTGAGAACACTTGATATATGTCTTGCAATTGAATACTCGTGGTGACAATGGGGTATCGTATTGATTCACTTGATATATTTTTTGGCACTCAACTCGCAGATTCCCGAGGTGACATTGGGGTAATCTATGCATAGGGGTTGATGCACGTTCTTGTCTTTGTTTCCTCGGTATATATCTTGGGGCACTCTTTGAAGTTCTTTGTGTTGGATTGAGTATTATGAATCTGAATTTGCTTTGGTGTTATTTTAGTATGAACTCTTGGTCAGATCGATCAGAAAGAATAGCTTCATGTTATTTTAGTACGAACTCTAGGATAGATTGATCGAAAATAATAGCTTTGAGGTGGTTTCATACCCTACATACAATTCCATCGTATGTTCTCCGCTAGATAGGAACTTTGGAATGATTCTTCGTTGCACGTTGAGGGACAGTTATATGATCCAATTATATTAGCACTATTGAGAGATTGCACTAGTGAAAGTATGGACCCTAGGCCTCATTTTCAAGCATTGCAATACCGTTTTTGTGCCCATTTACTATTTTCTACCTTGCTGTTTTTATTTATTCAGATTATAAAAATATATTTCTACCATCAATATAACACTTTTATCACCATCTCTTCGTCGAACTAGTGCAGCTATACAAATTACCATTGTATTTGGTGTGTTGGGGACACAAGAGACATTTTATTATTTGGTTGCAAGGTTGTTTGAGAGAGACCATATTCATCATACACCTACCACGGATTGATAAACCTGAGGCCATCCACTTGAGGGAAAATTGCTACTGTCTTACAAAACTCTGCGCTTGGAGGCCCAACATGTCTACAATTATAAAGTTGCATAGTAGACATCAATCACCAATGACATTTGAATCTTAATATGAAAGAAGTGGTAATAACTGAAATATTAAAGATTCTTGAAGCAGGTATAATCTATCCCATAGCTGATAGTAGATGGGTAAGTCCCGTTCATTGCGTCCCTAATAAGGGAGGTATTACTGTTGTTCCTAATGATAAAAATGAACTCATTCCACAAAGAATTGTCACTGGCTATAGAATGGTAATTCATTTTAGAAAATAAAATAAAGCAACTAGAAAAGATCATTACCCTTTGCCTTTTATTGATCAAATGCTAGAAAGGCTATCTAAGCACACACACTTTTGCTTTCTTGATGGATATTCTGTTTTTTCTCAAATACCTGTTTCACAACCTGATCAAGAGAAAACCACCTTCGCTTGCCCTTTTGGAACTTATGCTTATAGACATATGCCTTTTGGTTTATGCAATGCACCTGCTACCTTTCAAAGATGTATGACTGCTATATTCTCTTATTTTTGTGAAAAGATTGTTGAGGTTTTCATGGATAATTTTTCTGTTTACGAAACTTCTTTTGATGATTGCTTAAGCAACCTTGATCGAGTTTTGCAGAGATGTGAGCAAACTAATCTTGTCTTGAATTTGGAGAAGTGCCATTTTATGGTTAATGAAGGTATTGTTTTGGGGCATAAAATTTTTGAACGAGGTATTGTTGTGGATAAAGCTAAAGTTGATGCAATTGAGAAATTGCCATGTCCTAAATATATTAAAGGTATTTGTAGTTTCCTTGGTCATGCTGCTTTTTATAGGAGGTTTATTAAAGACTTCTCTAAAATTTCTAGGCCTCTTACAAATCTTTTACAAAAGGATGTTCCATTTGTTTTTTATGATGATCGTGTAGAAGCCTTTGAAACACTCAAGAAAGCCTTAATTTCTGCACCTATAGTACAACCACCTCATTGGAACTTGCCTTTTGAAATTATGTGTGATTCTAGTGATTATGCTGTTGGAGCTGTTCTAGGGCAAAGAGTCGATAAAAAATCAAACGTTATCCATTATGCTAGTTAAACTCTAGAGAGTGCTCAACGGAATTATGCTACTACTGAAAAATAATTTTTAGCACACTGGTGCGCGTCGGTCCTAAACAAACGGTTTTTAACCCCTTTCCGCGACGGCATTTGGAATCGTCGGCAAGTGAGTGTGTGCGATAGTGTGTCCTTCCCACACGACCCAGAAATCGTCGAGGATAGGCCCTCCTGGGACCCAGGCTGGGGCCATGTGCGATCGGGCGAGGCATGGAAACCCAATAATTTCTGTAGGTATGTACATCCCACACGGTAATCCGAGAAAATCATTTCCGCAGGTATGTACATCCCACACGGTGAATCCCAGAAAAACATTTCCATTCGTATGTATATCACACACAGTCAATCCAAGGAATACGTTTCCGTTCTTATGTACATCCCACACAGTCAATCCAGGGAAAACCTTTCCGTTCATATGTACACCCCACATAGTTTTATGTATACGCTCGTGTGTGAAAGGTGTAACTATCACACACACTCTTCCTTGGTTAACTGTTTGCTTTCATTAACTACATCACACACGATTTTATGTAGAAAACTGTGTGGCATTGGGCTATCCATCACAAGCGCTTTTATTGCCAGAACCGTTTGCAAAGTTCCATGACCATCTGTTCTCTTTTTATTTTTGCCTATAATTTATTATTCTAATTGGAAATTTTGAAATATGAAACGTGCAATTCAAATTCTCAACACAATGGTTCAACAAAGAATCCATAAATAAAATTGCCAGTACAATATTTTCAGTAAATACAAGATTAGGTAGCAATTAACTATGATGCACCACATTATTTAAAGGCGGTAAAGGTGAAGAGACAAGTGTAAATCATTTTGACTGCCGACGGTGTTGAAGAAGCGGAATGCCCATAATGTGCCTTCCTGCATTCCATAGGCACAAACCACTTTTGTCTAACCCCTTGTGACGATCGCCCGCCCATCCTTCACCGCCTTCAGGAAGACTTCTAGAGCATTATCATGGTAGCATGAATTATATACTTTAACCTTAGTTGCCTCCACTCCAGTCATGTAGTTTGCAAGGTAATCATCAGTAAATAGCTTCAGAAACCACTGAAAAAGAGAAAAATATCAGATATTGAGGTCTAATAGAGTAACTTGTTGTGGGCAGGGGGAAAAGGCAACACATTACTTACCATCCTAAAGTTCACTGTTGTCTTCGACAAAGTGTAAATAAAGAGCTTAATTCCAATCACCCCTTTCTTTCGCCTAACAATCTTTCTTAGTTTCCTCACTTGACGCTTGTTCATGAATATCTCATTACCCCATACGCAAAAGGGATCGAAGCGTGGATCAGTACCGCTCATATATGTACCTACAAGCAACCAGTAAATGTTAGAAGCTAAACTGAGATTGCACAAATGATGTAAAATACAAAAAAATACTTATATTTAGGAATAGATGGTGTATAAGACATGGGATGCAGCTAACCTCGACAGCAAACAACATCATCGCCAATTGTAGCCCTGTGTAAGTACATGGAAAGCCAATGTTAACTATAACAGGGTTAACATCCACCAAAAATAGCAAATGGTAATAAAACGGCAGCATTTGTAGTGATACCTTTATTTCAAAAGAGTAGCACGGTAGCAAAGGGACGGATTAAAAAATGGATACAACTGTTAATTGCAACAGTCTTAACAACATCCTAATTCATGTTTTGTAAGTTTGTAGCCATTGAAATACAACTCTTTAAAAATGGATACAACTGTTAATTGCAACATGCTTAATGGCCATTGAAACCGGTACTGAAAAAAATGCAATTGGCAGAGTTAAACATCATAGGGCAGGTGCTGCCAGAGCAGATAATTGCCCAGTTGTCTATAAAAAGGTAGGAAAAATAGCTAAAACGTGTTAGCATGTTTACTACACCATGGTTAATACGTCGAGAGTACAAAACATAGCCATTAATTGCAACTGGTATTGGTAAGATTGAACTGGTGGGTACATACTTGGTAAGTCCTGAGAGGTAGTTACTGGGGCACTTCATCTTGGCCAGAGCCCGCCCAATGTCAGCGGCGGCGGAGGCAAGCTATTCCTCCGTGTCGAAGTGTGAATCAATGCTACTGACATGTGTACCTATAGGCGACTAGTAAATGGTAGAAGTTAAACTGCAATTGCACAATTGATGCGAAATACTGTAAGACATGGGATGCAGTTAACATCGACGACAAACAACATTATCGGCCATTATGACCCTGCGTAAGTACATGGACAAGCATGTTAAGTACGATAGGGTTAGCATCCACCAAAAGTAGCAAATGGGCATCATCTCTAGTATATCTTCATTGTGGAGCGTAGCATGGTAGCAAATGGACAGATTAAAAATGGATACAACTGTTAATTGCAACAGGCTTAACATCATCCTAAGTCATGTTTTGTAAGTTTATAGCCATTGAAATACAACTGTTTAAAAATGGATTCAACTGTTAATTGCAACATGCTTAATAGACATTGAAACCAGTACTGATAAAAATGCAATAGGCATAGTTAAACATCACAAGGCAGGTGATGGCAGAGCAGAGAATGGCCCAGATGTCTATAAAATGGTAGGGGAAGTAGCAAAAACGTGTTAGTCATCACTGGTGCGCGCCGGTCCTAAACAAACGGGTTTTAACCCCTTTCCGCGACGGCATATGGAACCGTCTCCAAGTGAGTGTGGGCGATAGGGGGGTCCTTCCCACACGACCCAAAAACCGTCGGGGATAGGGAGCCTTGATGCATACAGTTGTCCCTGTATAACCATTTCCCATATCTCGAATATCCCAAACACTTCATCCTTGCTACTCGTTTGTGCTCGCATTGCCATCGCAGTCGGAGTTTTGTGGTCCTGCCTAAAACCAGGCAGATTCTAGGCACGGGAGCTTTCCAGGAAGATTCTAGACAGATTCCAGGCACGAGAGATTTACGGTGCCTGGCACATCACAAACAGTTCATGATTATAAACCATGTACGATAGGTAGACAATCACACACATTTAGTTTTCCGGCACCATATGTGATAGTGTCTGACATCACAGCTTTGTGAACGGCAACCGTGTGCATGCTTGCACACGTTTCCTCTTTGTGAACCATCTCGGATTATGGTGTATATCGCAAACGTTTGTGTTTTACCAACCGTGTGTGCCGTAATGGCCCGCACAACGTAATTTTGCCCTAATTTATTTGCTGCTATTTAAAATTGCACCTAATTTAAACTTGAAAGTAGGCTATAGCTTTATTCATATCCATCGGGTTCAAACAACCAATGCATTATTCGATTCACAGGTACATATGTTTAAGAATTACAGAAGCACCAAATAAAGAATGATGTACCAGGGTTCTATACTTGTACTATTATAGATGGTAAAGAAAGAGGCGACAGACATTCCAGTTGCGGAACAAGGTGAAGCGGAATGGCCCTATTGTGATCTCCTGGATGTAGAAGGCATGCATGACTCTAGTCCATCCCCTTGTGATGGCCGGCCGCCAATCATGTAGTTTGAGAGGTAATCTTGAGTAAATTGCTTCAGGATCCACTACAAAAGAAAAAGATTCACATATTGTCATCTGACACAACTCATTACATGCAGTAAAAAGAAGGCTACAGGGTTCTTACTTACCACCCTGCAGTTCACTGTTGTCTTGCATAAAGTGTAAACAAATAGTTCAATTGACATCTTTTGACCCATTTTAGTAACAATCTTTATCAGTTTCCTCACTTGATGCTGGTTCATGAATATCTCATTGCCCCATGTGCATAAAAGGTCGAAGTGTGGATCTTTGGCAATGATATATGTACCTAAAAGCACCAAGTTAATATTAGAAGCTAAACAACAATTGGAAAATGATGTAGTACAACATTCCATCCATCCCATTATATAAGATTTTATTACATGTATATCTAGACATAATCAGAACATTAAGGTAACACTCTTCCTTGTTGCTATGTAGCCTGGGATTGCATATTTAGTCATTCAGTACAATGCATGTTGCTAAACAACAATTGAAAAACGAAAAGGCATGTTAACTGCAATATACTTAACAACAACCAAATATCGTAATTCATAGTGGTATTGTTGAAACTGTTATTGATGAAATTGAACCGCACAACAAATAGTTGCACATATAGAGCATCACATTGTGAAGAATTTAAATAAACAAGTCATAAGGCATCTCTAGGCGATCCTTAAAAAGTTAAAGGACTAAAACCCTTAGTGGATATATATATATA
>NW_024119858.1:0-10629 GCF_003073215.2 Triticum urartu
CGTGATTTGAGTCCTTTTCTTGTACGGGAAGTCCATCCGCCTCATATATATGTAAGGGGTGAAGGCCGATTGAACAACACACAATCGATCTATCAATATATCATCTTTTTACCTTTACCTTTATCCATCTCCCTTGTTCTTCTTCTTCCTCGTTCTTCGTTCGTTCTTCGTTTGCAGGACGGCGAATCTCGAGGCCCTAGGGGCGATCAGGTCGACCTAGGGCAGCCCATAGCCGCCGCGCGCCCTGACGGGGTCCCTCCCGGGCGTGTGGGGTTTCGGGTATACAAAAGCGCCCGCCGGATTGTCCTGCGTACCGCGCTTCCGGCGGGTCTCCTTCAACGTGAGCTGCGGTGCATCACCCCCGGCGTCGAAGGTACATGGTGACGTGTTCGTGTGCGAACACAATCATGAGCCTCGCTCCGCACCTGGGCCGGCCAAAGTTTGAGGGGGGGGTGTACTTACCTGGTTTTGACTTTCGATTCCCTGGTTTGGCGCTCCAGCGCACGGGAAAGGTTCGCGCGTGGGGGAAAAGCGGCCTAGCGCGCGCTGGTTTTGGTGCTCCAGTGCGCGGGAAAGGTTCGCGCGTGCGTCACGGCCGGCGCTCGTTATAAGAAGGCGCTCCCTCCACCCCTGTCCGCCGCCCACTCATCTCGCCCCCTCCTCACTAGCCTCGCCGTCTCTGCGCCACCATGTCGATGCACCGCCTGGGCGCTTCGGATTTTCGCGGAGTCCGTGAGCGTTGATCCGGCGCCTTCTCCTTCGAGATCTGGTTTGGCGAGAAACGCCTCATCCTCGGCACCTTTGACACCGCAGAGGAGGCGGCCCGCGCGCACCACGGACGGGCCGGCGTGCCGCCTCCTGAGGCCTCGTCGGGATATGAATTTTCCCAACGTGTCAAGCCAGCGGGCGCAGGATTTGGCGCCTCTCCCGCGGCATTTCACCGACGAGGATCGTCGTGTCCACCGGAGGCGGCAGCGTCGCCTCACCATCGCGGAGAAGGACATGGAAGCCTTGGTGGTGTGGCGCGGAGGCTTCCCGCAGGACATCGTCGACGAGCGCCAGTTCTACGGGACATCGTCTACGAGCATCAGTTCTACAAGCAAAGGAGGACGGAGAGAGACGCAAGGAGGACGGAGCCAGCCGCCTATCGGGAGGACAAGCATGCGCGGAAGCAGGCCGCTCAATTGAAACTGAAGCTACGAGAAACGTCGGGTTGAGACTTTGAAGATGAGCAGCATGCTGACGCCTACATTTAGACGTCGGAGGAGAACATTACCGAGTCGGAGTCAGAAAGCGACGAGTAGTTGATCTTTTCTTTTATCTGTGTACGCTAGAACTATCTATATATCATTTTTATCGGAAAAAATGGCCGGCGGCGTCGGCGACGAAGCAGGAGAGCGAGGGTGTGCTGTTTGATATGGAGAGGCCAATGTGCCACCGACCAGCGGGCCCTGAGAGGAAAGAGGGCGAGCGCGCGCGCGTCCGTATTGTGTCCGCACCGACGCAAATCCGACTCAAAAGTAGGCCGGGAATGGGTCGGCAGGCGAACGAAAGCGGACGCGCGTCCGTTTAGGTCGACGCGTTGGACCGATTTTTCTGTACGCGCCGACCCAAACGAATAGCGGCGGGGGGAATGAGTCGCCCCATTGAAATTGTTGTTAGCATCTGTACATAATGAAAAAGGCCTCAAGTGAAGAAGAAGAGCGCAGACCCAATTTTCAATGGTGCCGATGCAGAGCAACAGATCCCTCTCGCGTGCTCGCTGCTTCCCCGCTGCTGCTTCTCCATCGCCGTGCCCAAGGAGGAGGAGCGTGCCGGCGCGCCCAAGGTGTTTGAGATAATGCCGCGCCTGTGTCGGACCACCTTCCCAGGTACGTACGTCCCCCACGCTATCGAGTTGGCAACAACGACGCTGCTGAATTGGATTGATGGTAACTTACATGCTTTCGTGCGCAGCAAAGAACAAGCAGAAGAGTAACATGGTGCAGGACTGCAGGCGCTGCTCGCCCGCGTGAAGCTCCTCGTGCGGCCGCGGAGGAGCAGTGACAACATCGATAAGGATGAGGAGCCGGCTGTGCATGTGGACAAGATCGACAACTATGACGTGATCCCTAGCCTCAGCACCCCGCGGGCCTCTTCCTCGGCCCAGTCACCGACCAAGGTAGTACAAGTATTATTTTCCTTGCTCCTACATCTTGACACTAGCATGCTAGACAGTTCAGTACATTATATGCGATGCTTAATTAGCGCCGTTGATCTGTTCATTGCTTAAAATTAGTTGCGCGTTCTTGTCTTGAAGAAAGTAATATAATGTGCATAATTATAATCACATTTTCTTCCTTTTACATGCGTGCTAGTACTATTTAGAGGGTCCTAAATCAGTGAGAAACTGCATGCTATCTCTAACAGTGGGCAGCGTGCATATGGACAAGATCGGCAACGATGAATCCATGATCCCTCACATCGACAACAAGGAGGTTCCTGCAGGCCGCTTCGTCAGCCTAGTCGTCGACAAAGGTGCCTTGCTAGTCACTCTCCAAAAGATTTTGCTTTGCTTGCACATGTACGATATGAGAGAACCTTTGATTTTTTTTTTCTCTCCTTTGGCAGGGCACAGTCTTCTCTGCACGCATCAAGTTGTTGATCTAGCTGCCAAGATGGGCACAGACTTGGACAAGCACCGCGCACGAACAAGGATGGATGCGGAATCTCTTGGCTCGACAACAAGGTGGATGCGCTGGTCCTCTTGGCCGGCAACGAGGGTGCCCACATCAACAAGATTAACACTACTCCACACAACCTAGTCATCGACCGAGGTAGCTAGCTAGTCGCTTGTCAATCGATTTTGCTTTGCCTTTGCTTGGACACATGTAAATACCATGCATTGATATTTCTATTTTGCAGGTCATCAAGTTCTTGAGCTGGCTGCCAAGAGGGACACAAACTTGGACGAGTGTCCATGCACAAACAAGGATGAATGTGGAATCGCTTGTCTCAAGAACAAGGAGGAGCCGCTTGTGCTCTTGGCAAGTGACGAGGATCCGCTGATAGACAAGCACAAATTTGCAGCCCCTCATCTTGAGAGCAATGAGATCAATACCTCTCCACGCAGCCTAGTCACTGACCAAGGTATCTAGCTAGTTTCTGGTCAACCAATTTAGTTTTGCCTTTGCGTACATATTATGCATCGACATTTTATTTTGCAGCGCATCATGTTCTTGAGCTGTCTTCCAAGATAGACATGGGCAGGGACTTGGTTCAGGTAATATTAGTTTGCTTCCGACAAATTCCTTTAGTATGTTGGGATTGTTTGTTGTTAATCTAGAGATCCATGCCCCAAATATTTTTTTTGTTCTTTCTCAGCACTATTTTAAATGGCATTTTCAGCACCTTGATATGATGCTGAATTTAGTCAAGATTTTTTTTAACATATCCTGCAATTTGTGGAAGAGGTCCACACAACACCTGGAAGATTACACCACTCTATTCTAGTGCATTTCTGTTAATGTACATTGCAAGCATTTAGGTCAAATGTACGTGAGTAAACATATTTTTCCTTTTTGTCTTCCTGTGCAGGTTCACTACAAATTATATCCTCATGTTTGTAGGATCATGGATCTTTGCATTGGAAATAATATTCTCATTGTGAAAATCCATGATTCTGCAAATACGAGGATCTGATTTTCGGTGGTACCGCACGGGAGATGAATAAATATGATAAATGAAGTTGAATGACCTACATTTTCCTAAATGTTTACATTAACTGAAATGCAATTGAATCAAGTGATCGTTGTCAAAGATAAAGAACAACTAACAAACAAGGTATGATACTTTCTAACTGAATGCAATCTAACTTTCCTTCATTAATGGATTTAACCAAAATGCTTTGGAACTGATTGATCAACCAATATTCTTTCAATCTAAAAAAGAATTAGAAAAAAAATACTCCCTCCATCCGGAAATAAGTGACTCAACTTTGTACTAAAGTTAGTAGAAAGTTGAGTCACTTATTTTAGGATGGAGGGAGTATTTCCGAAGTTTATGGATCAAAGAGGTATTGTGTTACATCTGCGTTGCTCCCAGAAGAAAGCTCAGTGAATAATATGCACCTACTTGAGATCTGAATAACAATATCATTATTGTGTCTGGTGCAGTCTGATAATGTCTTGCGCGACTCGGAGGACAAAGAAGTGTGTTTTAAGGGGAATACGGTAGGATTAGGGGAGGCATCCCATCTAGATCAAGGTTTGGCTTCTGTGAGAAGACGACAACCTGCCTCTGGAAAGGCTCACCAGAAGTCATGGGATTTCTCCACCTCACTATCTTCATTCCATAGGGCTTGTCCGCAAACAAGACTTTATTCTTCTCAAGGCTCACAAAGCTTTACACCAGACGGCGTATCAAAATGCTCGAGATTTGTTTATAAAGAACACAATCACCATCAACATCATGTACTGCATCAGAACGTCTGTCTGCAAGGACAAGGGGATTTGCCTCTGAATCTCAAAAGGCTCATCAGAAGGCATGGGATTTCTCCACCTCATTATCTTCGTTCCGTAGTGATTCTCCATAAACAAGGCTTGGTTTTTCTCAAGGCTCACATGGCATATCACCGGGTGCTGTATCTAAAGTCTTGGGTTTTGATGATGAAGATAAAGGTTCACCATCAACCTCATGGTGCATCACGACGTGTGTCTGCAAGGACAAGGCTGCTTGCACCTGGTGGTGCTGGTGGGATGAATAACACCAAATTTGCTGAAAAAGGTGATGGCACAGCTCAAATTGTGTCTCGAAGTCTATCAAACAAAAATACGACATCTTGCATTTGATAGTGTTGACGACGATACTCTGCCAAAGAAGATGGGTCTTGCCGTGCCTCCAACCTTGTCGGCTGCATCACAACCACACGCCTCTAGTGGTGTGTCAAAGAGCAAGAATGAGTGTGTATCAAAGCACAAAAATCTTCCTGGAAACAGTATTAGACCTGCCACCCCACCTGTTACCGGCAGATTACCATCCTCACGTGGTAGAAAGTCCAATGCCCCAACCTCTACTCTTAGCTACATTGTTCATGCAACAAGATTAAGAAAAAAGATACCAATCCACTTGGAAGATGCCCATCATTTGTGCCTCTTGTATAATAGGAACTTACAGTGGCGTTTTGCAAATGCTTACGCAAATCAAATGCAACCGAGTCAGAAGATTGGTGCTGAGGTAAACCTCGCCTTGTGTAGCATTAGTTCCCCTTGTTACACATATTTTTTGACATTTTTTAGTACAATCCAGTCACACTTGTAGCACTTGTTAGACAGTTTTTTGGCATTTTGGTGTTTCATTTGCCATATCCTATATCTGTATGTAAGTCAGAGAGAATGTCGATGGCCCTGTTCAAATTCAGTTTCCTTTTGTTTTGTGATATTACTATTATTGTTGTTATATATTTCAATTTGTGTATTAGCCAAGCTCGTTTCCTTACTACAATTTGCTCATTTGGAACAGAATATGCTCTTCAGCGTATGTGATGAAAACTCAAGAATGTTTGAATCTCTGGTTAAGAAAAGGAAAGATGTACAAAGGCTCAGGTAGGAGGTGAAATTAGCAATGGTGTTGAAAGAACAAGTAAGATTTGTTGTCATTTCACTTATCACACTGCAATTATTTTACTATCAAAGCTAGTCTACGATTTGCAAGGAAGACAATGTGTGTTGGAAGTTTCACCATTTTTTGTGCAAGCTAAAACTGTTTGCGTTGAAATCTGTGTTGCCTTTTAAATTTGGTCGTTGTGATTGCATATTTTGTTATCATGATGCAGATGAACTACCTCGATCGCTGGGTGTGGTTGGAAGGAGATCATTCCAGCACTTTGTTTGGTGCAACTGAAGCGCTTAAAGCGAGTACCCTTCGTCTCCCGGTCACAGGAGGTGCAAAGGTAACATGAAGCGTTTTTAAAATATTTTTATATATCATGGCTCCTACTGAGAAGTCTAACTATTCCACGTGCTGAGCAAGTTTTGTTCCAGTACTATTTTCTGTTCTTTATCTATTAAAAAGCTGAAATGATGCTTATTTGTGCCTCTTGCAGGCTGATGTAACTAATGTTAAGAACGCTGTCGGTTCAACAATTGACCTTATGCAAACACTGGGCTCATCTGCTTGCCATTTGTTTCGGAAGGTAAGATTCAGAAGGTCTCTTACAGATTTGAGTGACTCTTATGCTTGTTTTTCTGCTATCCAAACTGCTACTGCATTGGTCAAGGAGACCATGTTGCTGCACGGAGAAAACGGAACTGATATACAAATTGAACTATTGAGGCCCATCTTTCCTTGATATCCTATCAAATTGTTGGAGGTTGTTGCCTGAGTTCCCATCAAAATATAGAATTAGCTAGACTGATCCACCTTGTGGCAATTATGCATTTCAAATAAGGAACAGCAGACTGGAGATATACTTTATTAGAGAAATATTACATACAGGCCTTGAGGTATATAACCACCAAGCATATTTACTTTGCGGTGTGCACTTGTTCAGATAGAGGCTACACTCCCTATGGTAACAGAGCTTTCAGCTGTTGCCGCTGAAGAAACGGCCACACTGAAGGAATGCAGGGGGTAAACATTTTGTAGAGCATAGACTTCAGGACACCCCTTATCTAGCCACTCATTTAACTCCTGGCTACAGCAGCAACCCTACAAGTAAAAGCTTGGTCCTTTTTTCTCAATCATCATTTCTTAAGTAGGATGGATATGTACACCATCACTAGCTAGGATGCTGCGTGCATACTCTGTATCATCTTGTGGCTGACTGACTGGAGAGAGATGTTGGTTGGTGGTGTACATACATAGGTGCAGGAGTCGAGCTTAAGGACACAGGCCGTGCAACAAAGAAAAAAACAAAATAGATAAGCCACACTCTTTAGTGGCACATCCGACCCAGTACATGGGCAGTTTTTTGTAAGCCGAGCTCCATGGTACCCTATATCGTGGCCGTTCAAACTAGACTGAGATGCATCAGGATATGTGCATAGTTCTGAAAGACTGCAGCTGTGTCAGATGGATCAATGCTTAATACACTGGCGTCAGCGTCAGAATGACGGGCCTCGCTCACATGCAACTCATTGCTTCACATGCAGCAACCTGACTGACGCATCACATCATGTGTCACTGTTCAGCACTCTTTTTTTTTTCTGAACGCAAAACTCTCTTGTGTGAACTTTACTAATGACATGCAGCACATGCGCTTGTGTGTGAAAAAGTCAAAAGATTTTTCACACTCTGCTAGAGGCGGTGGGCACGTGAGCTTTTTCTCTCTTATCTCTCTCACAGCCCCTGTCTCCCTTCTCCAAAACTTTCACTACTGCTCTCTCTTTCTCTCGTGGAAAAATGTTTATTCTTTCTCTCACTTCTCTTTTTTCTCTCTCCCAGCCTCTACAACCAGATTAATATGTTCTCTCTCATGCTGCCATTTGTCCACTCTCTCTCACACATGGGATTAGAAAAGAAAATGGTTTCTCTGTTCTCTCATCCTTCACATGAACGGAGACAAGGGAGTGACACGACGGGGAGGAGACCAGGAGTGACACGATGGGGCACAGTGCTGCTGGGCACGCAAGACCTACGAAAAGGAATCTGGCCACTGTTCACGTAGCCCTACTTTTCAGACTAATCACAGAGTGGCTACAGTGATACTACTGCTGATGCATGCACTAGCACACATCTCCATATGGTAGCCAACGGCACAGATAAGGGGCACCGGGTAGGACAAGCTACAAAGGAACTTTACCAGTACATGGTTGTCCATGGCTGGAGCACAGAGCAGACTTGCGCGTAGATGGTGAGGTGAGGTGCCGCCTGTCGGTGCACATACTCGGCGTGGAGCCGCCCATGTCGTGCCGGGGCAGCAACTGTGATGCGATGTACTCCAGGGGTAGGGTTGAGGCCGCCGCGCAACACTTCGGTTGGTCGGAAGCAGATTACAGAAATTGCATGCCGCCAACGCAAGCAGTTTACTGGAAGGAAGACCAGCGCTGGCCTGCAGCCTGCCGGGCAGAAGCTGATGGAGCAGGGGTAGTGAAGGAATCAGCAGGACTTGTTGAAATGAGGTGAAGATAATGAGGTTTTACGCACGTCACCCAGGCAAATACTGCCCAAAAGATTACTTCTCCCCTTGATTTTAGTTTGGTCGTAGTCTGACCGCACTTTATCTATTGGATTGGACTTGTAGATAAATATTAGGCATTGCCATGTTTCATGGTCTGCTGTATCAGATGCAATCGACTTCTGCAGAGCTTCCATGAACCCTCGGGCAGAAATTGGCCAAGCCTGTGGTGTTGGTTTCTCTGTCAGTTAGGTGCTATCATGGTAAACAAAAAGGCATTGCCATTGCCATTGCAGATGGCACGAATCATGAGAGAGAGAGAGAGAGAGAGAGAGAGAGAGAGAGAATCAATGCATTAAAATTTGAGTGGAATACATGAATACAAGTACAATATTTTGGCCCATGTTTGTTTGAAACAAATACATGGATGGTAGTACAATATTCGTCTTAGCAAATACAAAGTGTCGCTTGTGTATGTTTGAGTTAGTGATTTTGCGTCCTTCCTTGATGCGTCAGTTGTCTGTTGCTTGGCATACACCTGAAGATTCTCTTTTTTTTTGCGGGGAACACCTGAAGATTCTCAAGAAGAGGTTCTTGAGGATTAGCTTTTGACAGAAGCATGACCACTTCATTCAGCACGAATCCAAATGAAGCTTGCAGATGGCATGTATGAACATGAATTCTCGTGTTTCTACTTTCTATGCATCCAAGACGGTCCTAGCTAGGTGTTGGCCGACTGGCCAGGTTACAGATCCGTGGCCTCCTCGGCTTTCCCCTTCATGACACTTTCATCTTCCCCCTCAGCTTCCTATATCTCTCATATGTCCCCTCCCAGCAGCCTTCAGCTCTTCACCAACCCATGGCAGCTCCCGATTTCTCTTAATCTATCTCCACGTCCATGCTCCTTTCTTTCTCTACTTGCATCCATGGCAGAAAAAACTTCCCCGAGGGCGGCGAGAGGAAGCACTGGGCACACGAGTGGATGTACGCAACGCCGGTGGTAGGATATGCAGCAACACATGATCATTCTGTACAGGACCCCCCCCCCCCCCCCCCCCCCCCCAAATACCCGAAATCCTTTTGTAGTACTTTTATTATGATCTAACTGTTGAATTTTTTTTCTGGAGAATAAAATTGGTTTTCAATACTGTGCGTCCTCTTTTGATTTGTTCAAATGTCATGCAGACACTACAATTGACTGATTTGAATAACGTCAAAGGGAATTTCTGCATGTGTATATACTATTGTTTCATGTCTTGACTTCTTCTCGAGAATAAAATTGGTTTCCAATACTGTACTGGGATCCTCTTTGATGTGTTCAAATGTTATGTGGGCACTATAATTGACTGATTTGAGTAACGATGTTGAAGGGAATTGGTGCATGTCCATATACTGACTGTTCCATGTCTTAAGTTAATAAGAAACGCTATCGCCATTTAATTTTAGATTGCGATGTGCCCTCCAGTGGCACCATTTGTCGTAGCAACTATACAAGGCAACCCCTAATTCTCTTGCTGCTTTTCTGAAAAAGGTGTGGTAGTCACTGAAATCCTATACACACTTCCCAAAATAAATGAAGTTATTGATATTTCACAATGATACGTTTTCTTGCATGCTTCTAGTGGACAGATTATAAACAGGTGCCAATTGATCACCGAAATAACTCAATAAATTTCTGAATGATGTGTTAGCGCAACTCTAAACATTTTCACAGTTTTCGTTTCTTATGAAGATAACTTCTGACACACGCAGCAACATGATGGTATATGAAAATTAGTGTTTCTAAGTTAAGCCAGAATGAATAATTCCTCTATACTCTTCTCTCTGTAAGCCAATTTTCCTATTTCACTACTGTGCCATAGGTGGGATAAGCACTACAAAAACGAGGCCTACTCTAAGCAAGTGAAAATATTGTTTTTTTTGGGTTTGCACACTACCATAAACAATGTTGTTACAGAACACCTGATAGAAATAGTGAGTTTCACCTGAGCCCTTTATTCTGAATTTATTATTTTCGCCAGTGTAAGTTGAAATTCACGTGCAAACTGGCGGGTGGACCGTATGAGCCAACGCTGGAAATTTACATGAAAATTGGTGTATCAATGGTAGCGGAGCCTATCCTGGTCCCAACATTATATTTTGTCGGATAAGCTCTCCGAGTGCACTGTCAAAGACCAATAGTAATCTGAGTTATTGAGGTTAACGCATATTATTAGTCTCTTTTCTTACTCAGCAATGTCAATGGTGATGGCGATGGATACACTACCGGACTCGCCGCCTATGCCGACGGCCTAGATCTATGCCTACGGCTGCTGTCGGCATAGTCCTGTTGGCATAGATCACGTCAGCGTAGTCTTGTCAGACCGTCGGCATAGTTTAGCCCCTATGCCGATGGCTCCCGCTCGGCCGTCGGCATAGTTTAACCGTTGGCAGTGTTTTCCACCCGACAGCAACGGACGACGCCGTCAAAAGCGCTGACGAATCACGGGAAGCCACGTGGCGTAGCCGTCGGCATAGGTGGAAATCTATGCCGA
>NW_024119859.1:0-24798 GCF_003073215.2 Triticum urartu
ATGGTGAGGTCGACAGAGTCGGCGGGTGGCGGCGGTGATGTTGAGGGCGGCCTCGGGCGGCGGTGATGAGGGCAGGCTCGGGCTCGGGCGGTGGCGAGAGAGGAGTTAGGGGAACAGGGGGGAGAGGGGGGAAAGGGGGACTTAGCAAAGTTTTGAGCCCGCGGGTGGTTAAGTCGAACTAGCAGTAGCGCTGTTTCGGAAACACGCTGTAGCTAAGTTAGCTATAACGCGTTTTAGCAAAACACGCTATTGCTATAGGAAGCATTTATTTCTTCTGTTTATCCTTACATTTTCTTTTTTTCATTTCTCCGTTTCCTACTTCTTTCATTTTCATTTACTTTTCTGTTTTTTTCATTTTTCTTTTCTTTCTTAACAGTAGCGCTCTACGCAGGAAACGCGCTGCAACAACGACCATAGTGGTAGCACGCTTTGTGCGGAACTGCTACTACTATTCCTAGCCTACTGCCAACACGGTGGGATTTATAGTGTTAGCGCTTTTTGCTGCACACACGCTACTTCTATAGTTGTAGCTATAGCGCACTTCTCTGGAACGCGCTACTACAAAGTAGCAGTAGCGCCCTATTTTAACAAGCGCTACTGCTATCGCTCCGTGTATAGGCTTTTCCCTAGTAGTGAGTCCTTGCGTCCAATCATGCCCAAGTCGCCGGGGCGGGTGGGGCTGTTGCTGAACTCTCCTGCAGCTCCGAAGAAGATGGATGAGTGGCGTGCCACCATCCATAGCCTTGTGGGCTACGCTAAGAACGATGGGGCGTGGACGGCGAGGCCCTCTCAGTGGCAACCAATAGTGCCAGTGCAAGAGGCTGGTGGGCGAACCCTAGGTGGTGCGTCGATGGTACAATCCCCTCCCCGACAAGTACGATAGAGCAAGTGGGTCGACGCCCATGTCAATATCTCCATGACATCGTCCGATCTGCAAGGTCGCTGGAATCGCCACCTAGACCAACTCCAGGTCATCAATGACCGACGTGCCGAAGATGTTCAAACTACCATCAAGCGACGCCGGGAAGCACGCCGTCTATCAGACGCACGAGAAGGGCCGGTGGTGAATGAACCTGCATCGGGGTTTCCTGAGTGCCTACCCGACGATGTGGGCTGCCTAACATTTACCCACGAGCTGCGACAAGTTCAGTGGCCCCACTCCCGAATTTCAAGCCCAATTTGCCAGAGAAGTACGATGGCAAGCTCAACCTGACTGAGTTTCTTGGAATCTACACCATCGCGGTGCAAGTCGCCGTGGCAGAGACGGCAAGATTCTCGTCAACTATTTTCCATCGGCGCTCAAGTCCAATGTGAGATCTCGGCTGATGAACTTGCCGGAGGCCTCTATCTCTTTTTGGCCGGACTTGCGTCATGTGTTCGTTGGGACCTACATCAGGGGCCACGAGCCTCCGGGGAAGCCCAGTGACCTTCACTTGATTCCAGAAATGGATGGTGAACCCCTTCGTAAGTACGTAAACAGGTTAGCTGTGTGCACCACAACATCCCCAATGTGCACCCTGTTGCTATGATTGTGTCATTCCACACGAATGTGCACAACTGCAGGATGCGGTCTTAGTTAAACATCGACCATGTGAGCACCGTTAATGAGTTGTACACCTTGGTAGATCAGTGTACATGTGCTGAGGTGGGGAGGAGACTTCCCTGGGAGGACGCTGGCGCCAAGGTTGATTCTAAGGATGACGATGCGTCCACCCCAAAGAAGACAGGCCAGAAGTGCAACCACAAGCACAAAGGCAAGACAGCGATGGCAGTTGAGAGTTCTGGCAACTCAAATGCCGCTAAGAAGCCCAAGACTGACACTGCTGACAATGAGCTTGTTGGATGCGCTGATTGTTCGGAGGCTGCTGCAGGCGGGAAGGCGGATGGCTCCGGCAAGACCAAGGGACCGTATTGCAAGATCCACCTCACCAAGGGCCATGACCTTAATGATTGCCGGCAAGTGGAGCAGCTTGCCGAGAAGCAAAAGCAAGAGTACAAGAAGAGTGACCAGGAGAAATGACAAGATCGCGCTGGTGGGTCCAGCAACAAGAACCATAGTGGCTGTGGCGGCCGCTGTGCGAAGGGTCAGCAGCAGAAGGAGAAGCTTGCTCGCAGCCATAAGAAGGAGGGCGAGGATGATGATGATGAGGAATCCGGAGAACAACAGTTGCAAAAGGCTGTGGAGGCCATGTGCATTGATCGAGGTGCATCTTTGTACTCCTCTCACCGCCAGCTCAAGCAGTGGGCGCGTGAGATCAACGCGGCCGAACCAGCAGTAGAGGCGCAAAAGCTGCTCAAGTGGTCCGACACGCCCATTGTTTTCGACACCGAGGACCACCCTGGCCGCACCACTGTGGTCGGGTGTTTGCCTCTGTTGGTCGCACCAACAATTCGCAACCTCAAGGCAACGAAAATACTAGTTGACGGTGGGGCCTGCTTGAAACTAATCTCCCCCAACGTGATTAGGAGGCTACAAATCCCTGATGGAGATCTCCATGAAACAGAAACATTTGAAGGGATCAATCCGGGGAGGAGCTAGACCGTCCTGGTCACTTTTGGTAGTGAACTGAACTACATGATTGAGAAGGTCGTTCTTGGTGTCATCAAGATGTTGTTGCCCTACAATGGCATTCTTGGTCATCCAGCCCTGGCGAAGTTTATGGTGGCGCCCCATTACACCTATAATACTTTGAAAATGTCGGGCCCGATGAGCATCATCACCATCCACTCCAACAAGAAAGACGTAGTCATCTGCGCCGACAAGCACTATTGGGAGCCAGTGGCAACATCTACCGTCAAGGCACCTGCTCCTGCCGGCAAACCTCCTGGGGGAGGAAAGAAGAAGAAGACCAAGAAGACCTCTGACAAGGACTCCAAGAAGCGCTCGTCTTCGGAGTGTAGCGCACCCATTGAGGACATACTGGAAAGCTCTACTGGCAAGAGCAAGAAGACAAAGGCCTCACCACCTGCTACGAAGCAAGTCTCCGCAAGAGAGGATGGCTCTAGCGGTACTTTTACCATGAGTGCCATCGTTGATGGCAAATAGGAAAGCGCGCTCGTTGCCTTCCTGCGGGGAAATATTGATGTGTTTGCATGGCAACCCTTAGATATCCCTCGTGTTCTCAGGGAGGTGATTGAGCACCACCTGCAAGGGTTAATCGCCCAAGAAATCCAAAAGCTAGATGTAGCGGGCTTGGTCAGAGGAGTGCTACACCCAACTTGGCTCGCAAACCTAGTGGTTGTTTGCAAGGCAAGTGGGAAGTGGAGGATTTCTATTGACTTCACTGACATAAACAAAGCATGCCCGAAGGACCCCTTCCCTTTGCTGCGGATTGATCAGATCGTGGACTCCACCGTTGGCTATGACTTGCTCTCTTTTCTTGATGCTTACTCTGGTTATCATTAGATCTTCATGGCCAAGGAAGATGAGGAGAAGACGACATTCATTACACCACGTGGTATGTACTGCTTTGTACGCATGCCTTCGGATTAAAGAATGCCGGAGCAACATTTGCAAGGACTGTGCAAGTTGGTTTTGGCTCTCAGCTACTCAGAAATGTGGAAGCCTACATGAATGATATAGTGGTCAAACCCATGCACAAGGATTCCCTAATCCAGTATTTATAAGATACATTTGCAAAGTGGCCTGAGGTTGAGGCAGTGAGGAAGGTAATAACACAGTCAGCCACCAAGTTCTTCAAGGGACAAGTTTGCCATTTTGGTGTGCCCAACCGGGTGATCACCGACAACGACATGCAGTTCACAAGTCGGGCCTTCATACAATGTTGTCAAGACCTCAGTAGCAAAATCTGTTTTGCATCAGTTGCTCACCCAAGAAGCAACGACCAGGTCAAGAAGGCAAATGCGGAAGTGCTACGAGGACTCAAGACAAGAACATTTGATAGGCCGCACAAGTGTGGAAGGGGCTGGATCAACGAATTGTCAACAGTTCTTTGCTCACTCGAGACAACACCAAGTCGAGCCACCGACGTGACACCCTTCTCCCTGGTCCATGGTGCAAAAGCGGTGCTCCCCATGGAACTCACATACGAGTCACCTCGAGTGCAAGCTTTTGACAAAGCTGAGCAAGATAAAATGCGGCATGACAATGCCGTCCTCCTCGAGGAAGATCATCTCCAGGCTGCTATGTGTGCTGCATGCTACCCACAAGCTTTGTGCCGCTACCATAGCCGCAAAGTGCATGCCCGCAGCTTTGAAGAAGGTGACCTTGTTCTTCGTTGGATTTAGTCTGGGATGAAACAAGTTGACACCGAAATGGGAAGGCCTTTACCGGGTAGCACGAGTTACCAGGCCCAACGTAGTCCATCTAGAGACCAAATATGGCACTCAGGTACGTAACTCATGGAATATTGAGCATCTTCGCAAGTTCTACCCATGAGGCGCAGTTGCCGGGCATGCCGACAACCCCTTTTGTACAAGTTTGTCGGCAAGTGATGTAATCCTTTGTACAAAGCTAGGCGTAGACCTTGTGCATAGTGAAATATAGATAAGTGTTTCACAACTCTTTGTCAAATACGTATATGTTTGTACATGTTGTATGTAGGGTTGTGTTACATGTTTCCTTGCATGAAATGCTTAACAAACTGTCTAGGTTTCCAGCCTCCTTTTTTCTCTTCTTTCTTTTTCTCAAAAGTACACAAGGGTTCCTCACGTGCAAATTTCTGGGGGGGGGGAGTGACGGTATGGATACCACAAGTGACGTTTATCATTCATGACAAGAAGTACAACAAAGAAAGAGCTAAGTTGAAAAACTTTGAAACAAATTCTTTGTTGTAGTTGCATTTCTTTCTTGAATGATCTTGGCCTTTGTATGAGAAACCTGCACGCTAAGGAACCTTGTCGTAACTAGCCGCGCTCTTACTTTGTTTTGAGTCCGCTCGACAACTTAAGTATCTGCGATGTGACCGTGAAGCATGGCCTTGCCGGCAGCGGCACTTCCAGCAGGCTGCTAAGGACCTGTTCCTCAAGCACTAGCAGCAAGAGTGTGCTCACCGACAAGTTTCCGGCAAGCTTAGGGTATAAAAATCATGCAAAGACAGAATAAGAGAAGGAAGATGGAACACAACCATTCATCAGACATCAAGTTATATTACATCAGAAGCCAAATGCAGTTCTAACTTAAGATAAATTTGTCTTTTCATGAACTGCACTTGTGGCCAAATGGCGTGAGGAGAGAGCTAGTTCCTATGCCGGCACTCGGTCCTGAGGATTGTGGTGACCTTGTCGGCGAGTGGTGTGACAAGCTCTTCTGCGGCCTTGGTATCTTTGTCCTTCGGCAGGCTCTTGAAGGCCTTGGAGATGTCGATGTCAGGGTTCAGGTAGACAAGTTTGGTGAGTACCTTGAAGAGGATGTCCCAGCAAAGCCTAGGGGACTCGGTGGCAAGATGTGCGGCTTGAGCCTCCTGTTGCTTTTCCAACGCCTTGACTAGGATTTCAAAGAATAGACTGATCCTGGTGTTGGTGGTGTACCGTTTATTGGTGGAGAAGCGGAATTCTGGCAAGCCCATGGCAGAGAACTGTGCGGTGAGGTTTTTCGTGGTCACCACGAGACGGTGAGTCCAGAGTTTGAAGCTGCCCTTGAGCTCGTTGAAGGTGTCAGTGGTGCTCTTAAGCAAGGCCATCTTGTTTTGGAGATCCTTCAGCAAGACCTTCTCATGCTCCTTGGCACATGCAAGAGATTTTTCCAAGTTGGTCAGCCTCAGCTTATGGTCATCAATGACACCATTGGCTTAGTGAGCTCTTGGTTCTTGGTGGATATTGAGGTTTGCAGCTCTGCCAAGGCATGTGTTGTCTTTTCTCTGTCCCCTTTGAGCGTTAAGACCTCCTTGTTAATGGTGGCGAGGTCTTCCTCTAGTTTCTTCACCTTGCCCTCCAGTTCATTCTTAGCGGCATCTGCGGCTTTGGTAGCATTGGTGGCTTCTTGGATTTTTCTAGCATGATCTGCAGCTTGAGCTTTGATTGCCTCTTTATGCTTCCGCTCGAGCTCCTAGGACAGTTGTGCAAGGAGGGCTTGGACCTCTTCGTCCTTGCCATGGAAGTTCATCTTCCACAGCTTCTTGATCTTTGATTGCCTCATTGTGCTTCCACTCATGAAGAAGAACTTGCCGCTTGTGAGAGGGCGCTTGCCAAGAAGATGTGCAAGAATAACTTTGAACGTCAAGACCTCATGAGCGGCAAGTTCTTCTTCATGAGCGTTGAGGCCAATCTTGTGCTCTTTCTGAAGGAAATATGCCCTAGAGGCAATAATAAAGTTGTTATTTTATATTTCCTTATTCATGATAAAGGTTTATTATTCATGCTAGAATTGCATTGATTGGAAACTTAAATACATGTGTGAATACATAAATAAATACCGTGTCCCTAGTGAGCCTCTACCAGACTAGCTCGTTGATCAAAGATGGTTAAGGTTTCCTAACCATAGACATGTGTTGTCATTTGATAAAGGGATCACATCATTATGAGAATGATGTGATGGACAAGACCCATCCATTAGCTTAACATATTGATCGTTCAGTTTATTGCTATTGCTTTCTTAATGTCAAATACATATTCCTTCAACTATGAGATTGTGCAACTCCCGTATACCGGAGAAATACCTTGTGTGCTATCAAACGTCATAATGTAACGTGGTGATCATAAATATGCTCTTCAGGTATCTCCGAAGGTGTTTGTTGAGTTTGCATAGATTGAGATTAGGATTTGTCACTCTGAGTATCGGAGAGGTATCTCTGGGCCCTCTTGGTAATACACATCATAAGAAGCCTTGCATGCAAAGTGACTAATGAGTTAGTTACGAGATGATGTATTACAGAACGAGTAAAGAGACTTTCTAGTAACGAGATTGAACTAGGTATGAAGATACCGACGATCGAATCTCGGGCAAGTAACATACCGATGGACAAATGGAATTACGTATGTTGTCATAAGGTTTGACCGATAAAGATCTTTGTAGAATATGTAGTAGCCAAAGGAGGGGACATACCAGCCCACTAGGGGCCTGGTGCACCCCTCTACATGGCTGGCCAGCTCTAGGGGAAGGAAAGGGGAGGGGTGGCCCTTCCTTCCTTTCTCTCCTCGTGAGAGAAAGGAAAGGGGGGCTCCTTCTCTTGCCTTCCTCCCGCACTCATATATGGAAAGGGGGGCTTGGGGAAGTCCCCAAGTAGGACTCGACCCTACTTGGGGAGCCCCTTGGCCTCTCCCCTCTCCCCCACCTATATATATGTGGGAGGGGGCACCTAGCACAGCCACAACAATTTCTTAGCCCTATGCGGCACTCCCCTCCACCGTTTACACCCACGGTCATATTTTCGTAGTGCTTAGGCAAAGCCCTGCGGAGATAGCTTCACCATCACCGTCACCATGCCTCGTGCTACCGGAACTCATCCACTACCTCGATGTCTTGCTAGATCAAGAAGGCGGAGGACGTCAACGAGCTGAATGTGTGCTGAACATGAAGGTGCCGTACATTCGGTACGCGATCAGTTGGATCGCGAAGAAGTTCGACTACATCAACCATGTTACTAAATGCTTCCGCTTAAAGTGTTCTATGAGGGTACGTAGACACACTCTCCCCTCGTTGCTGTGCATCTCCATGGATAAGTCTTGCATGTGCGTAGAATTTTTTTGTTTTCCATGCAACATTTCCCAACACTTCCATCTTGGCATCTTCTGTTGCTATCCTTTTGTGCGGCTTCCTCATGTGCCTTGTCTGCCTCACCCTTCTCCCAGATGAGCTTGTCACACTCAATGGCGAGCTGCCTTTGGTGGTCCTTCAGCTCTTGGAGGATCTCAGCATACCAAATTTGCGTCGCCTCCATGCGCTTCTGGAACCCTTCTTCCGCCTTGCCGATGAGGCCGGCCTAGAGTCCAAGCTCTCCGTTTGGTTACGGTACTATGCTTGGAGTTTCTTGAAGTTTTTGCTCATGGCCTTGAGGAGCTACTGTTCTTTGGATCCACTACTACTGGCACATGTTTCTTCAACAACTTCAAGCCCGACAATAGTGTTGACCTCGTCATGAAAAACTTCCCCTTCAATGGGCGCGTCAAGGATTGACGCCCCAGGAATGCTAACGAACAGGTTGTCAGCAAGCTTCAAGTACCTACTCGATGGAGGCACTTCAGATGTCGAAGGGTGGTCGTCAGCAACTGCCTTCCCGGCAGTGATCACCCTCATGGCCGAGTCAGCGCTTGGTGCTCCTGGGGCAGAAATGCCGCCAGTGGCCTCGGCACCCTTGTCGTTGCCCTCCTCAGTGGTGTCCTTGGCGGCCCCCTCGTCAACAGCTTTGGCGGCCTCATTAGTGGTGGTTTTGCTAGCCTCGCTAGCAGTGTCCTTCGCATTCTCCTCAATGGTGGTGTCTATGTCCATGTCATCTGTTGAGGTTGGATCTGGAAAGAAGAAGGGAAGGGATCAATTCCAGGCAAAGTTCAAGAAAGTGAAAATCGTTAAGGAATGAGACCGCTTGATGGAAGTGACTTACCGAACTAATTCTGTTGAGGAGGAACAACTTCCCCTCCAACAACTTCGGTTTTTGTTGCCTGGTTGTCGGCAGACCCACTTGCCGACACGTTATTAGTGCGGACAGGCTCGTCGGTGGGGGTCCCTGTCGAAGAATTGGGTTCTGCCGCAGTGGTCAATGGATGCGTCACGTTGGGGTTCGCCTCCGAGCTCTGCTCTTCTTCATGGCGCTCTCCTCTAGCTTCCTTGATGATCTCAGCAACGACAACCTCAACACCAATGCTTCCCATAGGAAAGGAGGTAGTGGCCTCACACTAGGGGCTACGCCGGGGGCTACATTGGGGATTGATGATCACCACGTACGCACCGGGCGGCAAGCTTGTCGTATGCTCATCCCGCACTATGGTCCTCGCCCTCTTCGCCATCCTTTACACCAAGGTTTGCTCGTTGCTGTTGAACTAGGTCAAGCTAGGGCAAATCAGATCAACAGGAACAATATACCAAGAATTGACAAAAGCAATTCGCATGTGCTCCTCGTCCTCCTTCTCGTCACTAAGGACAAAGAGGCCTTCTTCACCCTTGGGTCCAGTACCAGAGGTAGGAGGCGGGACAGGAGTCCTGGCACGCTTGGTTGCCATAGGTGCGGGAGGCTGAGGCGACCCAACTACTCCGACAGTCGACACGGTTGGCTGCCCCAAAGGGGCGCCCCACATTTGCTATTGTTGGGGAGTTTGGCGTCAAGAGCCTTGCTGCCTAGTAGCCTTGGCGGCCGCATCCTTGTTAGCCACATCATCGCCTGAAGAAGGAGGGTGTACCAGATCCCCAGAAGTAGCTCTCCAAAGGGTGTGGGTTCTCCCTGTCGGAGTAGGAGGAATAGGGGGCTCCATGTGTATTTGATCCTCGGTAATTTCTTCACCTTGTCCTTCGACAAGTGTTCTGAGCTGTTCATCCACTAGCTCATTCTCAGCCTCTTCGCCCACATCGGCTGTCATGAAAATGAGTACACCGATGCCTTTGGACATTGTTGCTTCCTTTGTCCTCCTGGCAATATGCGTCAACTCTTCGTCGGTGGTGTCGCAGATGAGGCCCTTCTCCTCTCTGATGGCCTTCTCTACGAGGGTGTCAAACCATCCCTCACCATGTCTTCGGGTGGTTCTTCCCAAGATCCAACAATGCCGTGGGCATTGCAGCTGGGCATCATTGCAACGATGGCATCCTTGGCCAAGTTGTTGCACAAGGGCACCGCCTTTGCCGACAACTTGAACTTGCCGTTGTCGCGGAAAAGCTGGTGGCAGAGGACTCTGTGCTGTAGTACCATCAAGTTGGCGCCAAGCCTGGCGCTTACCCACATGATGTCAGCTGCATATTGGAAATCCTAGGCCGGTCTTCTTTTGTCCTGAAGGGGGGGGGTGATGCGGCGGCAGAGGAAATCCACTCCTACCATCTCGATGGTGAGCCCAGTAGCCCTAAGGCGAAGGATGCGAGTTATGGCGATCATGAGCTTCTTGTCATTCACGTCAAGAGAGCTCCAATCCCCGCTGTGCACCACCTTCTTCATCCTCGACCTGCAGAATTCTAGGAACTTGGCATCCACTATCCAGCACCATTCTGCCCGCCATTCGGCCCATGCCAATTGTAGTTGGCCATCAAGATATGTCTCCTTAGCGCAGGCCCTGGGAATCAAGGTGATACCGCCGGAAGGAGCGTTTGCTTTGATATGTGGAACAAAATAGTGGTGGAAGAGAGCAATATTGGGTGTCACTCTAACAAAAAATTGCACATGTGCGCGAAAGCAGACATACAAGTCATGGCATTTGGTGTGAAGTCGAGAAGATGGAACGCATATGTGTACATGATCTCAGAGAAGAAATCAGAGAAAGGGGGACAAGCCCGCAATATAAGTATGCAGTGAAGAAGGGATACTTGTCTTCACTGGATTTGGTAGAGCCGGGAAGAACTTGTGAGTGAATGGCCCAAAAGAGGTTTATCGCAGCCTCTTCGCCAGATGACGGCGAGGTGGCCGCCGAGGATGCTGACAATGATGACTAGTTGCATGCTCTCAATCAGAGGTCATCGGCAAAGACGGCCTAACGTCGGATATGTCAGAGGTTAAGTGGCCCACCCCAACCCCTCGGGTTCTACTGCCGCCGATCTCATCCATGGCCCCACGGCTGATCCCCTTTGGCTCACTATTAAGAATTTGCCATTCTTCATCGCCATCGAGCCCCTTTTGTCATTTCTGAAAGACACATCCTGTAACGCTGGCTTGGGATCCTCAGCTTCCAAGTTAGACCTCATCAGCGGCGACCACAAATTGGGCACCATCTCCGGCTCTTCCAAGGGGAAAGAGCCCATCTTTGACATCAAGGAGGGCACCCAACAACCGCGCTCTTCAAGGAGGAAGAGCCCATCTGCGACAACATGGAGCACACCACTACAAAAAATGACACATCCATGACATTTTTGGCCGAACGATTTTTTCTCTCATGCTCATGACACTTCTTTGATGATAATTGTGACAAAGCACGGTATCATCATAGATGTGGTGGGCTCCTACTTCTATGACAAAAAATCATGACAGAAAATGGGCTTTTTGTCCTGGGCGGGCCGAAGACGCTCCTGCATGACATTCTTTGGGCCGTCCATGATGGAAACAATCATGGTAGAAGTGAGGGCGAGGAAAATTTCGGGGAGTTCCCGGTTACGGTGGGTGGTCGGGGTCGAGCGATGCACGGAGGTTTGCACGTTTCTCTCATGCATGTACACGTGTGTGTGCGAGACGTTGCGCTCTAACTAAACCCGAGCGAGGCATTGGGCTCTAACTGAACCCGAGCGATTGCACTAGCTACATTACAGAACCCTAATCGATCCCTTGCTATTAACTGAACCTGGGTGATTCCTTCGCTACTGCTGCTAACTGAAGCCGACTGAAGCTGCCTCTTGATGAATAGTCCCTGGTGGGGGTTGGATGAACAGTCCCGGTGGGGGTTGGATGAATAGGATCCCATGGTAGTAGCGGCCGTTGCCACTAGATGAACAGGACCCCGACCGAAGAGGTGGGGGTGGATGAATAGTAGCCAGTGGAGGGACCCTGTGGAGGGCTGGTTGAACAGGACCCCATGGAGGCTTGATGAACATGAATCCATGGAGGGCTGGTTGAACAGTAGCCGATGGAGGTTGGATGAACAGGACCCCGTGGATGAACAGTAGCTGGTGGAGGCAGGAGGAAGTCAACGATGGATGAATAATAGCAGGTGGAGGCCGGAGGAAGTCGACGGTGGATGAACGGTAGCCGCGGAGTCTCGTTTTGCGGTATGCCACACCTGCCCCGATGAACAGGACCCCGTTTCGACCGTAGGCGCTGCAACACAAGTCTGTTTTCTCCATTTTCCGGTACGCTACACCCCTCCCGATCAACGGAGCCCCGTTTCGACTGTAGGCAGTCGAACACAATTATGTTTCCTCCGTTTTGCGGTATGCCAGACCCTTCCCGATGAACATGACCTCGCATCGACCATACGCGGTCGAACAGAAGGCCATTTCCTCGGTTCTACGGTATGCCAGACCTCGTTTCGGCTGTTCCGTCCAAGCCGTTGGCTCCCGATGAACATGACGTATTCCGTTGCCTCTTGATGAACATGACACATTTCGTTGCCTCCCGATGAACACGAAGCAATTCCTCTGTTCCGACTCAGCCGGTTGGCTTTCCGATGCAGGACGCCGTTGCCGCCGTCTGTTGCTTCTCCATGTACACGAGCCCTGGCCGTACGTATGCGTGAGTACGCATTCGAGACCCCGCCCATATGTACGTGCGTGGCCATATTTTTTGGTATATGGCTGTACGTACGTGTACACGGTTTTGACTAGACTGCCTTAACTGCTACCGCTCCTTACTCGGCCATGGTTGATCGTGGCAGATAGACTGATCCACTGGTATGTACACATACAACGCTACATGCGCTTCGACCGGGTGGGTCCCAACTGTCAGGGAGGATAAGGATGCACTTCCTTACGTGCAAGGATATAGTTGGTGGGTTCCAGTTGTCAGGGGGAAGAATCATTTTTTTGCCCGTAATAAGGACGCACTTCCTTGCATGCGAAGATGTAGCTGGTTGGTCCCAACTGTCAAGGGGAGAAAACATTATTTTTCAGGGTAAAAAGGATGTAGTTGCATTCATGCGTCCATGGGCATGGTGCGTCCCCACTGTCAGCCTCTCCACGTACAGTCATCTTTCGATGACTCTCGTTTGTTGACCACATTGACCACACCATGCAGAGCGCACCAACTCCGATGGACGATGGCGAGGCCCCAGACTAGAACTTCCGAGATGGGGAAGACGCGGTAGTGGTGTCGTAGACGGAGAGGAGTGGGAAACTTGACTTGTTCGGGTGCGGGGTGGGCTTACACTCGATAGAGAATAACAGGAGGTGCGGAGGAGTGGAGGGATGGCCTAGCCGTCGGTGGAGTAACGTTTCGCAGCAAGGCACACAAAACAGCGTCGCTGGATGCCGGAGGCTGGAGCAGGCGGTCCCGGCAGCGCTGGGGGAAGAAGACGAGAGATTGAAGAAGAATGCCGGCTGTTGGATGTAAATCCAACGCATTGCTTAGGCTTCAACCTTTATATTTTTTGCAAAAGTGCTCAGGCTTCGACCTACTGGCCCACATGTCAGCCAGTCCATTTGATGGGCTGGCTGAAACAATGATGTAGCATTTATGCAACCTGTTTATATATTATGTTACAATTTAAAGCCCATATGTATTTTTCTCGAAATCTACTGACTTGCTGGGTTGGGTGAAAATATCATGTTGGGTTAGACGGAGAAATGTTATAAGAATATAAACACATGATTGCACATCTAGTACTGCATTGGTCAGTAAAATCTTTTTGCAAGCTTTTGCATGCAATCACTAGGAGTTAACTTGCGAAGTTATATATAAACAATTATTATTATTATTATTTTGTAAGAACTTTCGATTTACGAAATAAAATATCATTTTAATTTGATGAGTTAATAGAACATGGGATATTATTATTTTTTAGGCTAGACGTGGGACAGTTGAGTTGGTTCTAGGGAAAAGTACTAGGAGAAAACTCAGATTACATCAAAAAAGAAAGTGGGAGAAAATTCAGATATAGGATTAATAAAAATGAAAAATAAAGGAAGTGGGAAGGTCTATTCAATGGTTGGACGAACGACAGGTTTAACAGAGCCTTATGTTGTTTCTATTATATATATGTGTAATATAATAAGATAAAAATATAAATATAAATACTATTATAGAAGGGAAAACATAGGTTCAGTTTTGCATTCTTATAGAAAAATAGAACTGAGTTGTGCATCATCTTGAAAAAGCAAACATAACTTGGGCTGTTGATGTTATAGACAAGCTAGGCTGGGAGGCCCAGAGGCCACTTGATACCTGCTAGACCCGAAAAAAAAGTTGAAACCACCTGGATCAAATGTGTCTGCATGTCCTAGGATGCGCATGTTAAACAATAAAACCTAGGCCATGGACCTGGTGGGCCCGGGACTGTCAGCCTCTCGACGAACAGTCGTCTCCCGATTCCTCTTGTTTTGTCGACCATGTTGTGAACGACAGACGGCGGCACCGCGGCGAGAGTACCAAGGCGGAGGATGACATCGAGACCTCGGACCGAACGAACTGGATCTGGGGAAGACGCAAGCGGAGGGGAGTACGAGGGTTGACTTGTTAGGGTGCAGGGTGGGCCAGTGGAGCTGTCGCCATCAAAGAATGCATGGGAGTAGAGGGATGGCCTGGCCAGTGCCATCGGCTAGGATGGGTCACCGAGGCATGCGCTGCAGCGCCAGTAGCCGCTGTAGGAAGAGGACAAAATATTGAACAAAATAAAGAAATACAAATGGATAGGTGGTTGGTCCCAGATGTTTGTGTACAAGACCTGCTGGGTCCACCTGAGAAGGGGGGTATGTTGTGAGGAAGGAGATTCAAAGCACGATAGCCCAGTGAACTACTTACATACATAAGCAAATAGCCACTAACAAAGCAAACAGGTTATTAGGTTCTTAGACGAAATATTTCGGACAAAACAAATAATTACAATGCATAGGCTAATGCATGAAACACTCATATGGTAAAGGTGCTTAAACAGATAAAGTCCATCATCTAGACCTTCCTGGCACGCTTGATCATGACACAGCGGTTGTCTGTGTACTCGTCGGTTACAGGAAGCAGACACTACCTCATGTGTAAGATCCGCCTGTACATGTCGTAGCATGCGTATGTGTCCTTGTCGGCGTAGGTTATGTAGGCTAGATTCAGAGGTACCTCCCACGTGTTCAGGTTCTTGATGTCGACGTCTTATTTCACGTTGGCATAGAAGGGGTCGATGATAGTCACAGCAAGGTCAACCACAGAGTCCTTCTCCTGTCCGTTGCTGATGATCTTGTATTGCTTCTGGATGTTGTGGCACCTCAGCTCAGAGCAACTGGTTTACATTGCATTTCCAGCCTAGAGATCAAGTCTTCTGGCAACACACACCATCTTGGTACAGAAAACAACCGCTTTATTGATACTAGCGGAAACATAAGTTCGATATTACATCTAGTAGCAAGGCCAATCAGCACACACGATGCGGCTGAACAATATGTACATTATTTAATGAACATGAAGGGGCCTCGATCATGATAACTAAGCGGCAGCGGAACGACGACGAAGAGGAACTCCATAGCACAGGGACACCGATGTGCACACGGTCTAGACACATGAAGCACTTCGATCCAGTAAAACTTTCCTAAAATCTGGCATGACATGCCAGGTCAGTACACTGAATGTACTTGCAAGCTCACAACAATCATAAGCATAATGGCAAACAATATCATGACAATTAATCAAGTTAAATACAATGCAATAACATACTACTTATGAAGTGCAATCAAACTTGTGCACCGAGTCCAAGCATTAAAACACTACTGTAAAGCAAGCATTTCAACAATGACAAAGTAAATAACTTAAGCAAAATTCATTTAAATAATTAAACGCATGAAATAACACATATTCAAGTTGGGAAAATCATAAATATTGAAATTATACCATGCAAATGTTGGTGTGTCTTGCCTTAGTGCAGAGGAAGTTCACACTCCTCCTGGTTATCTTCAAGACAAGCTTCTCCCTCTGAAAATATTTAAAAACAGCAAAAGAAAATATCAAGAATCATTCTGAAATTCACCATAAATTGTAGACAGCAAAGAAAAATCTCCATTCCGGGGTGCTGCTAGAACTTTTCAATACAAACACAATGCAAAAAGAATCAATTCATTTGGACTTATGGTTCAAAAGTTATGGTTGGTCAAAGTTTGTGGTCAAAATATTTGAATTAAATTCAAATAAAAGAATTCCTGGGGGGTGACGTCGAAAGCGTATTATGAGAATACGCCTCCACTCGTACCGCTTTGGGTGCGAGTGGAGAGGCTGATAGTGGGCCCCGCCTGTCGGGTGTGGAGAGAGAGAGAATCAGAGGGTTGGCGGTGCTCCGCTAGAGCTCATGCTGGCGAGGAGGGCTCACCGGCCGATTTGAGAGGGATAGATGGCTAGAGGGGGTCACGACCCTGCCTGTACCTGTGGCTCATCAACCTCCCAAGCGGTGGCTGTGGTCAGGTCTCGCCGGAGATGAAGAAGGCGGCGGGAAGCAGCGATTCCAGGGGATCCAACCAGGTCAGCAGGCACCAACGGACTACCAGGGAGTCGCCAGAGAATGAGCCAGAGCTCGAGGATTAGTGGAGAGGTGGGGGCAAGCAGAGGGGATCACCGGCGAGCTCGAGCTTGAGCACGATGGCCCTAGGCCTGCCAGGCCGGGCTGCGGCTCCTCTACTGGTTGTGGTGGATGGAAGAGTGGATGGATGAGCTCGAAGAGACCAGGGGGCTTGGTATTTATATGAGGAGGGGGTTGGGGGTTCTTGGCTCCGCCGAAGCTCTCTGGAAGGCGGCGCACGGCAATGAGGAGTGCCAAGGAGGGGTGGAGAGGGCTCAATGATCACGCGGCAACTGTGAAGCTTCCGAACGAGCACAGGAACGCGGGCGCGGACGAAGACAGTGGCATGGGGTGCACGCTGTCATGCCCGTGCTCGCTGCGGCAGCTCCGGTGTCGGCGAGCACCAGGGAGAGGTCAAGCGTGAAGAGACGAATCTGGTGGCGCGGTGCGGCAGTCGGCGGCGAGCACTAAGACGAGCACGCGACAAACAGAGGCTCAGGCGCGGCCCAGAGCGCGTCGAATGCATGCCAGAGCCTGTGTCCACACGCGTTCACCACTCTAGCTCGGTTAAAACGACGCCCAAGTGATGCCATACCATGTCTAGTGTGTTGTCCGTGCAATGTTTAGTCTAGGGGAAGAGATGGCACACTGCCAGGCCGACCAAATTTAACAAGAACTAAGGAGCAAGTTTCTGGTCAGAAACTTTGGCACGGTGTTTGGAGAGGTTCTAGAAGGATTTTAGGGATAATCTCCTGGGGTTAAGATTCTCTTAGGAGGGTAATCAATGTCAAGAAAAATCAGCCTCATTGGATCAAGGAATAATATACTTGCTGTAGAAACTGCATTTTGAGGCCAAAATAGACATGATTTTCTGTAGCAAAAATTATCCAAATAAGTATGAATTATTTTTTCACAGGGAGGTGTGCCAAGGTTCAAAGAATATTTGGGAATTTTCTCATATTTTTGGGAGCAAGAAAAACGAGGGTTGCTTTGAAGCATATGTTGCTGAAATGATTTTTAGAGAAGAAAAAGAATATTTTTCAATTATGGAAAATATTCCAAGGGCCATTTTGGGATTTATCAGGGATGAAATGATGATTTTGAGAGGGATGGATCACTTGGGTGAAAATCAAGGACATGCCCAAGTGTTTAAGTCCAATTGAGTTGATTCAAAAACTCCAACTTCAAAACAAAAGGCAAAGAAATCCGGAAAAAGAGAGAAGGCAAAAACCAGGCTGTCACAAACCTCCCCCACTTAGGATGAATCTCATCCTCGAGATTCGGTTGCTCGGGAAAACAATTCTGGATAGGCTTCCCTTAAAAATTCCTCTCTTTCCCAAGTTTCTTCTTCGTCGGTGTCATGCTCCCACTTAACCTTATAAAACTTTGTCACTTTACTGCGAGTCACTCTTTCGGTCTTATCCAATACTCTAATGGGTCTCTCCTCGTAGGTTAAATCCTTAGCAAGCTCTCTCTGCCATATCAGTCATTTCCTTAGGTGTCGAGATACACCTCCTCAGCCGAGAGACACGGAACACATTGTGCACTTCCGACAATTCTAGTGGCAACTCTAACTGATAAGCAACTGTACCAACTCTGGACATAATTGGGAATGGACCAATATTTCTGGGTGCCAGTTTTCCTCGGGTCTAAAATCTCTTGACTCCTTTCATAGGTGTGACTCGAAGGTACACATACTCTCCGGGTTCAAAGCTGATCTGATGGTGCTTTGCATCATAATAACTCTTTTGTCGGGATTTAGCCAATTGCAGTCTATCTCAGATCTCCTTGACTTGATTTTCAGCCTCCATCATTAAGTCGGTTCCAAAAATGTGGCTATCTCTGGTTTGAGACCAGTTTAGCGGAGTGCGGCACTTACGGCCATACAAAGCTTCATATGGTGACATCTTCACGCTGGTCTGGAAACTGTTGTTGTAGTAGAACTCAGCATACGACAGACAATCTTCCCACTTGGGTCCTTGGGCCAAAGCACATGCTCGGAGCATATCTTGAAGTACTTGGTTTATCCGCTCAGTCTACCCGTCTGTCTGAGGATGATAGGTTGTGCTGTATTTTAGGGCAGACCCCAAGACTTGATGGAGACGTGACCAGAATGCTGAGGTAAAGAGAGAACCTCGGTCTGAAGTGATCGTTCTTGGCACTCCTTGCAAATTGACGACGTTGGACACATATAGTTGTGCGAGTTGATCGGCTCGGTAGGTGGTTCGGATGGGAATGAAGTGAGTTACCTTAGTTAGCGTGTCCAACACAACCCATACTGCTTCATTGCCTCGGTGAGTAATTGGTAGGCCTGTGATGAAATCCATGAAGACATCGTCCCATTTCCATTGGGGAACGGGTAAAGGTTGAAGAAGTCCGGCGGGTTTCTGGTGTTCCACCTTCACTTTGTTGCATACATCGCAACAAGCGACAAAGTATGCAATGTCTTTCTTCATTCCATCCCACCAAAATATCTATTGAAGGTCTTCATACATTTTTGTACCTCCTGGGTGAATTGAATACAAAGATTCGTGTGCTTCTGCCAAAATCTTGTTCCTTAGGTCTACTTGCTCAGGTACGCAAATCCATCCTTGAATCCTTGGAGTACTTTGCTTATCCTTAGAGAAATCCTGGGTCTTGCCTTCTTGCATACCTGTGACATGGTTTTGTAGGACTGGGTCATCTTGATGGGCCATGCAGATCTCATCCTCGAGAGTAGGAGTGACTTCCAATATATTGGCAAGGCCCGCATCAACAATAATTAAATTAAGCTAAGTGATCTCTTATTGGAGTTTGGGAGGCAAGGACTCTATTAGGGCATTCAAGCTGGCAAGCTTGCAGCTGAGAGCATCGGCAACACCATTGGCCTTACCGGGGTGGTAGTTGATTCCAAGATCATAATCCTTGAACAACTCGAGCCATCTTCGTTGTCGAAGGTTTAAGTCTGGTTGAGTGAATATATACTAGAGACTCTTGTGGTCGGTAAATATCTGACATCTTTTGCCAATGAGGTAGTGTCTCCAAATTTTCAAAGCATGCACAACGGCGGCCAACTCCAAATCATGTGTTGGATAGTTCCCTTCGTGAGGTCATAGCTGTCAAGATGCATATGCTACAACCTTGCCATCTTGCATGAGTACACATCCAATACCTCTCCTGGATGCGTCACAGTATACATCAAAGCTACGGTAGATGTCTGGAAAGGTCAACACAGGTGCTGTTGTCAGTCTGGTCTTCAGCTCATTAAAGCTCTTCTCACAGTCCTTAGTCCATTCAAACTTCTTATCTTTCTTGAGAAGCTTTGTCATTGGCTTGGCAATCTTAGAGAAGCCTTCGATGAAGCGGCGGTAGTATCTGGCTAATCCAAGGAAACTCCGGATCTCAAATACGGTCGTGGGTGCCATCCAATCAAGCACGTCCTTCACCTTACTTGGATCCATGACTATGCCTTCTTTTGAAAGAACATGCCCCCAAAATTTGACTTGCCTGAGCCAGAACTCACATTTGCTGAATTTTGCATATAGCTGATGGTCACGGAGTCTGTGCAAGACTGCTCTGAGATGTCCCTTGTGCTCTTCTTCACCTTCCGAGTATATGAGGATGTCATCGATGAAGACCACCACAAAATTATCCAAGAAATCCATGAATACCTTATTCAACATATGCATGAAGAAAGCAGGGGCATTGGTGAGACCGAAAGACATGACTGTATATTCATAGAGACCATATCGAGTAGTGAACGCGGTCTTAGGAATATCTTCCTTCTTGATTTTGACCTGGTGATATCCGGTCCTCAAATCAAATTTGGAGAATACTTTTGCTCCACCGATTTGACAAACAAATCATCAATCCTCGGTAGTGGATATTTGTTCTTGATAGTGACATCATTCAACTGACGGTAATCCACACACATTCGGAGACTGTCGTCCTTCTTGTCCACGAATATTGCGGGTGATCCCCATGGTGAAGAGCTTGGACGAATGTATCCTTTCTAAAGCATCTCATCAGGCTGTTTCTTTAATTCCACTAATTCGGAGGAAGGCATTCGATAATACTTCTTGTATAACGGTGCGGTCCCGGGCACAAGGTCAATTGCAAACTCAAGCTCTCGTCTGGCGGTATTCCTGGTAATTCCTTAGGGAATACATCTGGAAACTCACTGACCACAAGAATTAATTCCAATTCTTCAGCTACAGCGGTGAAGATCATGTCCTTCTTGGGTATGCTTCTTCGAGCAAAGAATTTTGTAGTCCGACCTTCCTGACTTGTCAACGTGACTTCTTTGGTCGCCCAGTTGATGCATACTTGATATTGGGTCAACCAGTCGATCCCAAAAATAATATCCAACTTAGTAGACTCAATAACGACCAAAGAAGTTGGGAAGATGACCCCCTTGATACCAATTTCCAAATTGCGGCAGACGAGATTGCTTCTGAGCACAGATCCCGGGGATTGTACCATCATACCTTTTCCCAAAATCGAGCAAGGAAACTTGTTTTGGGCAACAAAACTACATGAAATAAAAGAGTGGGAAGCCCCAGCGTCAAATAAAATTATAGCAGGTATGCTATTAACAGGAAACATACCAATGACGACTTCCAGGTCCTCTTGGGCTTCATCTGTGGAGAGGTGGTGAACTTGCCCTTGGATGGTCTTCTGGATAGGATATGGCCCCATGTGGTTGACTTGCGGCCTGAATGGAGCATTTGACTTGCCGTTCTTGGGGCACTATCTGGCATAATGTCTGGTTTACCCACAATTAAAGCACGAGTTGTTGTGTTGACATTCTTCGTGCACCGGACTGGTTACGAAATTCTTGACTTCAGTAGTGGTCTTGTTCACGTTCTGCTGCCAGGTACGAGCCTTCTGCACTGGTTGTACATCCTTCTTAGGCTCGAATTTGTGCTTGTGATCATTATTAGCGGGCCTATTTTCGTGCATGATCTTGTGTTCTCTTTCTGCAATGAGGGCTTTGTTTACCAGTGTCTAGAAATCCGGAAAGTCGAGCATACTGAGAGTGCATCTAAGGTGTTGATTCAATCCTCCAAGAAATCTATCGATATTTCTTTCTTCTGGGGCCACATCATAGAGAGAATAACAGGCCAAATGGTTGAACTTATGCAGGTACTCACTTACTGACCGACTTCCTTGGGTGAGAGCGAGGAATTCGCGCTGCTTGACTTTCATAATACCGGCGGGAATATGGTACTTGCGGAAATGATCCTTGAATTTAGTCCAAGTAATTTCTTCGTCTGCATGCCACATAGCTTTAGCATTATCCCACCATATAGCGGCAGCTCCCTCAAGATAGTGCATAGCAAACGGAACCTTGTCAGCTTCTTCAGTGCGAGCAATCTCAAGCTTTTTCTAATAGTTCTCAACCAATCATCAGCTTCCAAAGGATCGATAGCTTGGCTAAAACTGGGAGGCTTAGTCCTCTAAAAATCTGACAGCTTGGAGTGATGACCATTCTGATTTCCATTCTGCCCAGCAATAGCTTGCACACTCTTCAACAGCTCAATTAGGTCGTTGTTTCTTCTTTCTTTGAACATGCGCATGATTTGTTCAGTGGATAGAGGATGTGGTGGTGGAGGCGGTGGTGGAGAATATGACTCGGGGGAATGTCATGCCTGTCTTGCTAAGCGACGAATAGGGACATGCTCACAAGCGTGACTACTGCTGCCTCCCCTCGTCATCCTATTTGTTTGTTCTTCCCAATATAAAGCAACCGATATGAGCAACATCCAAAAATGGGAAGAAAAGCCAGCGACAAATCCGAAAGAAAGCGGCAAAAAATCAAAGAGAATAATAAAAAGTTCCTAACATAATTATACATAGACTCATACATGAAAGGTAAACATCATGACGGGTTCGACTACCCTCATACATGAAACTAAGCATCATGACACGTACGACTACATCCATGCATCAACCTCATGACAACTGCGGATAAAAATCTAACGATAGTGGAAACCTCTGGGTTAAAAGTGACACGATGGCGTTGCCTCGAGGACTTTCCCTCAGGGGCAGGTGCGGGGTGAGACTAGAGCATAGGGGCTGCAGGAGTAGCAACATGGGAAGCCCAAGTAGCAGGAGCACTGCAAGGAGTCACTGCCAAAGGGTTCGTGGTACCCTAAGTGGTCACCTAAGTAGCAGGGGAAACAGAGGCTGGAAGAACGAATGGGGTATATCCGACAGTAGGTGGAGGGTTCCTATTCCGAGCAGCAACAAGAGCTATCCGTGCTCGGGTTAACTCTCGGGCCAACTCACAGATCAAGAGATAATTGGCAGTGATATAGCGAGAAAGGTGGCTGGGAGGACGATCGCACGCCGGATCAACAAAAGGGAAGCGGATACGCCCGTTCTCGTGCAGAGACGGGTAGAAGTAGAAACCTGGATGAGCTTGCATGCGAACCTCATTGTAGTGCAGGTCTACAAGAGCCTTGAGTCTAGCAAGCTGGATGGCCTGGAATGGCATGGAAGCAAAACCACCCTTAGAGGAACGAGTGTAAGCACCGGAAGGGGAACTGTGGTATAAAGTGACCTCCGCATAATACTCATACAGTGAGCCGGCCAGATGCTCCTGATACACCTAGTACACTGGATCAGCGCCACACGTTCTGAAGCATATGCGGCGAGGTGTAGGGTGCTGGCTCGGACTAGTACAGGAATGGAACCGGGGCCATCTACACTCACAATCATTAGACGGTTAGCAATAAAAATAAATAAAATGCATGCAATGCAGCAACCAAAGTTGTTACTACCAGCACTAAAAACTACACTAGCTATCGTTCAACTCGCGCATTGACGGTCTAGCGTGTCCTACAGTCAGCGAAGCTCTGATACCAAGCATTGTGGCACCCCAGCTCAGAGCAACCAGTTTACCTTGCATTGCCAGCCCAGAGATCAAGCCTTATCGCAACACACAACATCTTGGTACAAAAAACAACCACTTTATTGATGATAGCGGAAACATAAGTTCGATATTACGTCAAGTAGCGAGGCCAAGCGGCACACATAATGCGGCTGAACAATATGTACATTATTAACATGAAGGGGCCTCGATCATGATAACTAAGAGGCAGCAGAACGACGACAAAGCAGAACTCCATAGCACAGGGACACCGATGTGGACACGATCTAGACGCGGGAAGAACTCCGATCCATTCCTGAAATCTGTCATGACATGCCAGGTTAGTACATTGAATGTACTTGCAAGCTCACAACAATCATAAGCATAATGGGAAATAATACCATGACAATTAATCAAGTTAAATAAAATGCAATAACATACAATGCAGTGAAATCAAACTTGTGCACCGAGTCCCTCAAACTCTATTACCAGACGGGTTACCTCGTACCCAAAACAGTGATCATGCCCAGATCACAAACAAAACCAACACTTTGGTTCCCACAATGATCATCTTCATGATCTCACAAATCTCAAAAATTAACCAGTGCCAAGCACATAAATTTAATGTGCAAACTTACTTATTCATGTTGATCCATGGTGTGACCTACTTAGAGCATCTCCAGCCACGCCCCCAACAGGCCCCCGGGCAATTTTTCAGCGCCGGCGCCCAAAAATCGGCCCAGTCGCGCCCCCAGGAGCCCATTTTTCGCTGGTTTGGGCCGAAACTGGTGCGCTAGGGGGCGCCCAGGGGCGCCGGTGCGAGTGATTTTGGGGCGAAAGAGCCGTGGGCCCTTCGAGTCAGCGACACTTGCCTCGTCGTCCTCAGAATGCCTCGGTTTCCCACGGGGAGTCAATGGCAAGGCTGCTCACCGGTCAGCCTTCCATTGATTCCTCACGGGCGGCGCTTCAAGGGCGGCGCGGTGATGCCCCCCTTCCGCCACATGTACACACGATGTCCGGCGATAAAAGCAACGCCTCCCCTCACTACAAAAAAAATACACTTCCGTGATGATACGTGTTTGTCACAGTAGGTCGCGTTTTCTGTCATGCATGTACATCCATGACGATTTTATGACAGAATCAAGATAGTCATACCTGTGGTGTCGTAGAAGTGTTCCATGACATTACCAAAATTGTCATCATGGAATTGTCCACTTCCATGACGATAAATCGCGCGTCACAGAAGTGCTTTCGTCAAGGGTGTCCGACATGTGGCATCCACCGTAAGGGAACGCCGTTAAGCTATCGGGTCGGGTTTTGGATCCGATAACCCGTTAACAGCCCCGACCAATGGGGATTTTCCACGTGTAAAATCATCATTGGCTGGAGGAAACACGTGTCAGCTCATCGCTGGGACAGATGTCATCCACTCATTGGACAGAAGGCGCCTACGGTACGTCGACACGTGGCACGGCCCAACAGAGGCCCATTCCTATGAAAAGGCCGGCCCGTTTGACTTGGTCAAAAGGTGGCGGGTCGGCCCATGGAAAGCCTGTTAACGTCCTGTTCGCATATAGCCCATTTTGACGTCTTTCGGCCCCTATGGGGCCCTATGTAACTCTTGGCCTATTAACGACCCATGGTGAAACTGGCCCATAATGAACAATGTATCACTTTACACCCATTAACGGCCCGTGGTGAAACTGGCCCGTAATGAACAGTGTATCACTTTATACCCA
>NW_024119860.1:0-30342 GCF_003073215.2 Triticum urartu
AAGCAGGTTCAGGCTGCTGCCGCCATCCATAAGGACTCGAGTGAGGTGAAATCCGTCAGTGATTGGGTCTAGGACCAGTGCGGCGAAGCCGCCATGACAGATACTAGTGGGGTGGTCCCTGCAATCGAAGGTGATCGGATAGGAGGACCATGGGTTGAACTTTGGGGCGACTGGCTCCAACGCATATACGTCCCTGAGCACACGCTTCCGCTCCCTCTTGGGGATGTGGGTTGCATATATCATGTTCACCGTCCGCACTTGTGGGGGGAACCTATTTTGTCCTCCGATGTTCGGCTGCCGGGGCTCTTCCTCGTCATCGCTATGTGGCCCCTTATCTTTGTTTTCGGCATTTAACTTGCCGGCCTGCTTGAATACCCAACAATCCCTATTGGTGTGGTTGGCTGGCTTGTCGGGGGTGCCGTGTATTTGACACGAGCGATCGAGTATGCGGTCCAAACTGGACGGGCCCGGAGTGCTTCTTTTAAATGGCTTTTTCCGCTGACCGGGTTTAGAGCCTTTGAATCTGGCATTGACTGCCGTATCCTCGGTATTGTCGATGTTAATGCGGCCCTTATGTTTGTTGCGACGTGACCTGCCATTGCCGTCATTGGTGTCCGGAGTACCACGGTTCTTTGATATGTTATTACCGCGAGCCAGCCAGCTGTCTTGTCCCGCACAAAAGCAGGTCATGAGTGTCGTGAGGGCTGCCATAGATTTCGGCTTTTCCTGACCAAGGTGCCGGGCTAGCCACTCGTCGTGGATGTTGTGTTTAAAAGCTGCTAGGGCCTCTGCATCCGGACAGTCGATGATTTGATTTTTCTTTGTTAGGAATCGTGTCCAGAATTGCCTGGCCGATTCCTCTGGCTGCTGAATTATATGGCTCAGGTCATCGGCGTCTGGTGGTCACACATAAGTTCCCTGAAAGTTGTCGAGGAATGCGGCTTCCAGATCTTCCCAACAGCCAATGGACTCTGCTGGCAAGCTGTTGAGCCAATGCCGAGCTGGTCCTTTAAGTTTGAGTGGGAGGTATTTGATTGCGTGTAGGTCATCACCGCGGGCCATGTGGGTGTGCAGGCGGAAATCCTCGATCCATACCGCAGGATCTGTCGTGTCTTCGTATGATTCTATGTTTACGGGTTTGAAACCCTATGGGATTTGATGATCCATTACTCCATCTGTGAAGCATAAGGGGTGTGCGGCACCTCTGTACTGGGCTATATCGCGATGCAGCTTGTAGGAGTAATCGGCCACGGGTAGGCTAACCTAGGCCCAGAACCTTTCAAGACATTGAGGCAGACTGCGCCCCTCGAGACCCCAGGACGAAGAAACACCTCCTGAGAGTCGGCGGCGAGGCGGCCGGCTGCCCACTCGCGGACGAGTCCCAGGGACGACTTTAGGATGAGCCGACTCCTGACTGGCGACTTCCAGAGAAGCCAGCCTTGGGGAGTCGGCCCGCGATGCCAACAACCCCCATGCCCTCATAAAGAGGGACGGGACGGGGAGTGGCCACAGTAAGGTCCACTCCCACCCCTTTTTCCAAGGGCAGGCGTGGCTACAGTACGCCGTACCTGCGGAGATATCCGCGCGGCGCGACACTATTGCCATGCCGGCCCTTACATTAGCCCCAGGGGGCGGAGCCCTGTGCCTGCGACGGCCTGCTGGTACGACCCAGGGATGATGGGTCCCACCAGTCGGCGGGCGTACGAAAGACGGCGAAAGCACCACCAGTCGGCCCGGATGGGAGTCGGCCACCAGAAGTCGGCCGGCCCCTCCCACGGGCCCCACGCGTCATTAATCAGACACGACAAGTAGTGGCCATAGTGATCGCCCGCCAGACGGTAGGGCTGTCGCCACGACCTCGTGACCGAGCCTGCGTCATTAGAGGCATGGCTACAGTAATCGGCAGCCGGCAAAGACCCACCCGTGGCGGACATGGCCTGTCGTTTCCACACCAAGCCAGTCGGCGGGCCCCAGGAGTCGGCGGATAAGACGGCGGCCAGAGAGACTGATGGCTGGGCCCGCGCCCAGCCAGATTACCATTGTACCCCTGGGGGTAGGCCTATATATACCCCCAGGGCATCCATGCAAAGGGTTGGAATCCATTAGCACTAGACCAGATCATATAGGAAGGAGAGAGCTGGCCTTGCCTTCTCCTACCTCCAGGAAACAGCTCAAGGAGCAACCGTGTAAACACTTTGCCATAGTGATCATGCGGAGACCCCGTAGAGCAGCAGTAGGGGTATTATCTCCCCGGAGAGCCCTGAAGCTGGGTAAGATTCGCCGGCGTGCATGTCTTCGCCTTATCCCGTTTCCAGGCACCGGCGACGTTCTACTCGCCCCCACCATGATAAGCCATCCTTTTGCATATGTCGCACCCAACCCCCGACATTTGGCGCCCACCGTGGGGCCTGGTGCACCGTTGTCCGGAGACCTGCTCTGGACGGGAACCATTTTTCTCCCTGGCGAGTGCAGCCAGCCCAGCACGCTAGACGGAGTTTGCGCTGACGCGCTGCACGTCTTTGAGATCGCCTATGCAGCCAGCTGCCTCGCCGATCTTGTCGGCAAGGTTCGCCTCTCCGACGAACCTGCATCCAACGCAAGCACGGGCGGCCCCGAGAGCCTCCTCGCGGGCCTCCTCGACTAACTCCATGTCGCCGGCGAGCCTGCCGTGGACTTGGAGTCTGTAGGCTCCACCGACCCGATGCTGGTCGACTCCGACACCGCCTCGCTCGACGCGTTCCCCACCAACGTGGTGGTCTACGATGAGCCTCTCCCTCGCACGGAGAGCGACGGAAGCACCGTCACCGAGGTGCTCGTCATCGGTCATGACGAGCCTCCCGGTAGAGGAGCTCATGACCCACTTGGCGCCACACTACAAGACCTGACTGCGCCCATTCCGGAAGATGCTGACGCGGAGACTTTGGAGGCGCACCGCCTTCAGCTCGTCGAAGGCGCGAAGAAGCTGGCTAGCATGAGACGCTTGTCAGAAGGCTACTAGCGTGAGATGGATCGCACTTTGGGTGGCTCGCCAGGCCCAGCTGGGCCAAGCCGCCTTGCCGCGGTCTAGCTACGCGGCGTGGCCATCACCAACCTGTTCGGGGCAAGTCGCCCTGTGTACACCACGCCTGTGGAGAACATTTGAGCCACCCAGGCGGCGGCGGACGAGCTGGACAACTTCGAGGGCGAAGAGCGCCGCCTGATGATGGAGCGAGTCCAGCGGCTCCTCGATGCGGCTGCCGCACAGAGGTGCCGCAGCGGCAAAATGACGAACTTCGCCGAGATCAAGGCGCGACGTCTCGGACGCCGACTGGCGGTGCCCGAGGAAGGAAAGACAAGGATCCGGCTGTCAGCCAAAGTCGGACTCACATTACCATAGAGCGCGACCAAGACGGCCGCCCGAGAGCAGTGGAACGACGGGACGACTGTCCACCTCCTCCTCCTCGCAAGGAAAGGCGAGTCTCCCCGCCGCCTGTTGACCATCCGACTCTCGGCAACCGCCTTGGCCGCCGAGAGGGAGTCGGAGAAAACGATGCTCGCTACCGACTTCACCGATTCCTAGCACTGGAAGAAGAAGATGATTTGGGTCCGCCTTGTTTTGAGCCCCGCATTTGAGACGAGCCCTTTCCCAAAGGGTTCACGCTCCCAAGAGACACGCCCAAGTACACCGGCTCCATGAAGCCAGAGGACTGGCTGGTTGACTACTCCACGGCTGTCAACATAGCGAACGGCAACAAGCGTGTCGCCGTAAAATACGTTTCGCTCATGCTCTAGGGCACGGCCCGGACATGGCTGAATAGCCTGAAGCCCCGCAGCATCAACAGCTGGGTCGACTTCACCGAAGCATTCGTCCGCAACTTCACAAGCACGTACAAGCGTCCTCCCAAGCCTCGTCAGCTTTCCTTGTGCATGCAAGGCCCCGACGAGTCAACTTGCGACTACCTCACGCGTTGGGCCGAGCTTCGGAACTCCTGCTAGGGCGTGCACGAGGTGCAGGCTATCGAGTACTTCACCGCCGGGTGCAGAGAAGGCAGCCACCTCAAGCACAAGCTCCTCTGCGACGAGCCAGAATCCCTCGACGAGCTGCTGATCATAGGAGACAAGTATGCCACGGCCGACTCCTCCATGAAGGCGGAGATTCAAGTTAGCGCAACTGGCAAAGTGGCCCCTCAGGCTCCAAGAACTCCGGCAGGAGAAGCCAGTCGGCGGCAACAGCAGAACGACCACAAACGCAAGGCCCCGCAGCCGGCAGGTCACGACAGTTGAAGACCAGCAGCCGGATGGGCAGCCTCCACCCAAGCGACAGAAAGGTGGCAAGCCCAACTGGTTGCCGGCTTTCTCATATGAGCAGACTCTGGATGGTCCTTGCAAGTTCCATAGCGGCGCGAAGCCGTCGAATCACACCACCTGGAAGTGCCACTGGCTCACCAAGATCGCCAAAGGAGACGGCCTCCTACCTCCCCCGCCTGCTGGGCAGCAACCTCCGCCTCCACCCCAGCAGCCGGCTGTTAGGCCAGTCGGCGCAGTACAAGACGAGTACCCCGAAGAGCATGGAGCCTACGTGATATTTACCAACGTGGCTGATGATCGACGCAGCAGGCAGCTGCAGGGACAAGAGGTGAATGCAGTAGCATCAGAGACGCCAGAGTTCATGCACTGGTCCGAGAAGCCTATCAGCTGGAGCAGGGCTGATCACCCAGAGGTGATGCCGAGTCCGGGCTCTTATGCCTTGGTCTTGGATGCCACCTTTGCCACGGATAGACAAGCTGCTCGTTTCTCGCGAGTTCTGATAGACGGAGGCAGTAGCATCAACATCATGTACAAGGACACCATGGAGAAATTAGGAATCAAGCAAAGACAACTTCAGAACAGCCGGACTGTGTTCCACGGCATTGTTCCTGGGCTTTCCTCCTCACCAATCAGCAAGATCCTGATGGACGTCCTCTTTGGAGACAAACATCACTTCCTCCGAGAGTCAGTTTGGTTTGAGGTGGTGGACCTCGAGAGCCCATACCATGCATTACTTGGCCGACCCGCCCTGGCCAAGTTCATGGCGGTCCCCCACTACGCCTACCTCAAAATGAAGATGCCCAGTTCCAGGGGGATTCTGACCGTAGCCGGCGACTACCGGAAGTTGTCTGCCTGTGCGGCCTAGAGTAGTCGACTGGCCGAGTCCCTGGTGATCGCGGCTGAGAAGCGGCTCCTTGACCGGGTTGTGGCGATGGCTAGCAAGCAGCTAGAGGTGTTGCCTAACCCAAAGGAGTCGGAGGCTGAGGGTCCGTTCAAGCTGGCCAAGGAGACAAAGAAGATACCTTTGGATCCGGAGCACCCAGAGAGGTACGCTGTCGTAGGCGCAAACCTCGACAGCAAATAGGAAGGCGAGCTCGTCGATTTCCTCCGTGAGAATCGGGACATCTTCGCATGGTCCCCCAAAGACATGCCAGGTGTTCCAACGGAATTCGCCGAGCACAAGTTACATGTTCGATCTGATGCAAAGCCGGTTAGGCAGCCCTTGCGCCGCCTATCAGAAGAAAAGAGAAGAGTTGTCGGAGAAGAGATAGCCCGACTCCTAGCAGCCGGCTTCATTATGGAAGTATTCTTTACAGAATGGCTAGCCAACCCGGTCTTGGTACTGAAGAAGAACAAGCAGTGGTGAATGTGTATTGACTACACAAGCCTCAACAAGCCTTGCCCCAAGGACCCGTTTGCTCTACCAAGAATTGATCAGGTGATAGACTCCACAGCCGGATGCAAGCTGTTGAGCTTTTTGGATGCATATTCAGGATATCACCAGATCAAGCTGAACCCGGCTGACAGACTGAAGACCGCCTTCATCACGCCGTTTGGAGCCTTCTGCTACCTCACCATGACGTTCGGCTTGAGGAATGCCGGCGCCACCTTTCAGCGTTGCATGCAGAAGTGCCTCCTCAAGCAACTCGGCAGAAACGCCCACGTCTACGTGGACGATGTGGTGGTGAAGACGGAAAAGCATGGAACACTGCTCGAAGACCTCAAGGAGACCTTTGAGAACCTGTGCCGATTCCAGATCAAGCTTAACCCTGAGAAGTGCGTCTTCGGAGTACCAGCCGGCCAACTCCTTGGCTTCCTGGTCTCTGAACGCGGCATAGAGTGCAACCCTGTAAAGATCAAGGCCATTGAAAGGATGGAGGTACCCAGCCGACTGTTGGACGTGCAAAAGTTCACCGGCTACTTGGCGTCCATTAGCCGATTCATTAGTCGGCTGGGCGAGAAAGCTCTCCCCTTATACCAGCTCATGAAGAAGACCACTTTTTTCGAGTGGAACCACAAGGCGGACGAAGCTTTTCTCCAGTTGAAGAAGATGCTGACTACTTGACCCGTTCTGGCGGCTCCGACTCCTAAGGAACCTATGCTCCTGTACATCGCCGCCACTAGCCGGGTAGTCAGCACAGTCATTGTAGTGGAACACAAGGAGGAAGGCAAGGCATTACCTGTCCAGAGACCGGTATATTACCTGAGCGAAGTACTGTCGGCCTCCAAGCAGAACTACCCCCACTACCAGAAGATGTGCTATGGCGTGCACTTTGCCGCCCAGAAATTGAAGCCTTACTTTCAAGAGCATCCAATCAATGTGGTCTACACGGCCCCACTTGCCGAAATCATCGGAAGCCGAGATGCTTCTGGCCGAGTGGCCAAATGGGCCATAGAGCTGGCTCCCTACACCATCCACTACCAGCCCCGCACCGCCATCAAGTCACAAGCACTGGCCGACTTTCTCGTCGACTGGGCCGAGACCTAGTACCTACCTCCAGCGCCCGACTCCACCCATTGGCGGATGCATTTCGATGGCTCCAAGATGCGCACCGGCTTGGGAGCCGGCGTTCTCCTCGCTTCTCCTAAAGGCGACAAGCTCAAATACGCACTGCAAATCCATTTTGCCTCCTCCAACAATGTCGCCGAGTACGAGGCGCTCATTCACGGGCTCCGGCTTGCCAAAGAACTTGGCATTCACCGGATCCTATGTTATGGCGACTCGAACTTAGTGGTTCAACAGTCGTCTGGCGACTGGGACACCAAAGATGCAAACATGGCGAGTTACCATTTCCTCGTGCAGCAACTCAGTGGATATTTTGAGGGGTGCGAGTTCCTCCATGTGCCAAGAAACGACAACGACCAAGCAGAGGCCTTGGCACAAATCGGCTCTACCCGCCAAGCAATACCATCCGGCGTTGCCCTTCAACGCCTCCTCAAGCCGTCTGTCAAGCCTTCACCAGAATCAGACTCCATCTTCGTGCCGGCTCCTCCCGAAGAAGTCGGATCCGACTCCAGAGCCCCGATGGACGGTACGGGGATTTTGGCAGATGGCTCCAAAGCCGCCACAGTCGAGGCCGGCCCAGGGACTGCAGAACCCGGCCCGGGGACTGCGGCGGCTGGCCCGAAGACTCCAGAACTCAGCCCAAGAGCTGCGCCAGTCGGCCCGGGGACTTCATTAATCCAGCAAGCAGTTGTTGACTCTAGCCCGCCGCCTCCCAGCCCAGCCGCCCTCGTCCAAGTCGTAGTTCTGGCAGTCGAAGAAATAGCAGCACTCTCATGGGCCCAGCCCATCCTCAAATTTCTAGTGAGCAAAGAGCTGCCGACTGATGAGACCTTAGCTCGGCAAGTACAACACCGAGCGGCAGCCTACACCATAGTCAACAGAGAGCTGGTCAGGCGCAGCGTCACTGGTGTCTACCAGCGCTGTTTAGAGCCAGAGCAAGGCCAAGCAATTCTCAAAGACATCCATCAAGGCGAGTGCGGCCACCATGCGGCTTCAAGAGCACTCGTCGCCAAAGCTTTCCGACACGGTTTCTTTTGGCCAACGGCCTTAGAAGAGGCCAAGGAATTGGTCCAAAAATGCAAAGGGTGCCAGAAGTTCCGCTCCAAGCCGCATCAGCCGGCTTCTGCACTCAAGACCGTCCCCATTGCCTAGCCTTTCGTAGTTTGGGGTCTAGACATGGTGGGACATTCAAGACGGCACGAGGTGGCTTAACTCACTTGCTTGTCGTGGTGGACAAGTTCACCAAGTGGATAGAAGCGAAGCCAATCAAGAAACTGAACAGTCCGACTGCCGCGACTTTCATCTCCGACATCACAATTCGGTACGGCATACCACACATCATCATCACCGACAACAAGCACAAACATAGCTTAAGGCCGGCTTCTAGCCTTTTTTTGCAAACCGAGTCTTGAATAGTCGGCTTGCCGCCTTCTATCCGACTTGTTAAACAACCCTAAAACGACTAAGTACTTGCCTTCCCAAAGTGACCAAGAATGTGATCCAGCAGCAGTCCGCGGAGCGGCTGTCTGACTGACAAAGACGGCAACTGAGGGAAGACGGCAAAGGAAAAAGCCAAAAGAACAATGAGCAAGAAAGATAGAAGTCAGATGAATATTTACATAACAAAGGCCCTTGGCCGAATCTTTGAGCAGAATTTCAAAATACACCCCGCGGGTGGAATTGTGCGGATTAATGAGTTCTTCAAAAACTATTAGAACAGTTAAAACAAAGACAAGGTGGCAGCCTAAGGGGCGGTAGACGGGTTTGGAGGATCAGTGGAGACGGCGGTGTTGGATGTTGGGGCGGCCGGCTGGGCGGTCTCGGCTTGATCACCTCCGGCAGCAGTCGGCTCGGGCGGGCACGGCTCATTGCTGGAGGCACGGTCGAGCTGAGGCTGGCCGTCCGCTCCGTCTTCCGGTGCCTCCGTCTCGCTTCCATCCTCCGCCTCGTCTTCCTCCTCGACGCTGGAGCCGATCACCTCTGCTGAGTCCTCGCCATAGTCGGGGTTCAACCCAAACCACTCCGGCGGCACCTCCTCGCCGTCTTCAGCCCGCTCGGGGACAAAGATGCTGGTGTCGGTGTACTCGGCGATCGCCGCCGCACGCCTTACAAGGGCATCTTCCGCGGCTGCCAGCTCCGGCTGGGCCTCTGACCGGAGTGTGGCCAGCCGGTCTAGGTCCAGCCCCGGATACCACGCCATGACGAATTCCAAGGCTCGGCGGGCTCCGGCCCAGGCCGAGGAACCCTTCCAGGCCTCAAGATGGCCAGTCGGCAGTCCCACTGGGGGTGCGCGGAGCCTGCACATCTGGCCACAGGGCGGCGATCGCTTGGGCGCCGACACGTTGAAGCCGGCGCAACATCTGGTGGGCCGGCCGCAGGCGAGCCCCAATGCTCAAAATATGCTCATCAAGAGTCCGAGGGGCATTAGCGGCGATCTCCGCGCCACCCGCCCTCCGCTCATCGCGGTCGGCCTCGATAGCTTGAATGGCGGCCTGCGAGTGGCCGGGAAAGAAGTCTGCCAAGATGGAAAGAATGAAGAACAAGTCGGAAAAAAACCAGGAGTTGGCTCGACATATAGTCGGCGGCTCGAAGAAGGAAAGCAAAGAAGCTCACCGTCGACGAGGTCCTTGATCTCGTGGAAGCCGGAGACCAGCATTGCCTCCTTGTTGGTCCAGGAGGAGCACTCGCTCGCGAACTCGGCCCGGGGGGCGGCTTTCGCCTCTTCCGCCTCCTTCTACGTCTTCGTAAGCAGCTCCTTCTGCTCTGCCAATTGTGCGGCCAGCAGATCGCGCTCTGCGGCGAGCTTGCTGCACTCCTCCGCCTTGGCACGCAACACGGAGTTGGCTTCGCTCAGCTGATGTTGAAGAGCGTCGTTGGCCTCTGAAGAGAAAGAAGAAAGAAGGCGTTAAGTCATCAACGAAGAAGGTCGCCGGGGAGATCTGGCCCGACTGCTTAGCAGTCGGCCCGAATCTCGGGGACTACAGCCCGCGGGTGCGCCCCGGCAAAGAAGAAAAAGGACTCACTCCGGCTCTCCGACAAGTCGGCAGTCCGCTTGCCCAGCTCTTCAACGTTGCGGTTGAAGGCGGTGACACGGAGGTTGTGATAGTCCTGCAACAAGTATTTCAGAACAAAGGTTATTACCCGGAACTTACCAATTGGAGTTCCAGGCCGCCTGCTCAGCAGCTGGCCCAGAACTCAGGGACTACACCCAGTGGGTGCGCTGGCGCGCCCCCACAGAGAGAAACTGAAAACAGGGACAAAGGAGAAAGCATACCCGAATGGCTGCCCGCCACAGCAGGTGCGCCTTGGTGCAGTTTTGGATGGCGTCGCTCTCAGCTTGCAGCTTCGTCTGGACATCTAGAAGCGCCTGGTTCAGCAGGCCGGTGCCGCCTCCTCGTACCCACCCAACGGGCGCGGCGCTCGTCACTTCGCTGTCTGGAATCGTCGAGCTGGCGGTGCCGGTCTCCAAGGGGCGTGGTGCCGAAGTCACCTTCTCAAGACGGCGGCGCGTAGGCAAGCCGTCTTGAAGGAGTAGCCTTGGCACGGCCTCATCTTCAGTCGGCGGCAAGGGCAGATCCGCCGGCTGTTTGCCTTGCACGCTTCTAGATGGCGGCGGGGGCGGCTGTGGCGGCGCGACCACGTCCAGCGTGGGGGCGTCGCCGCCGCCTCTCTCCACAATCGGGAACTCACCGTCGACTTCCACTGACTGCCCCGTGAACTCCGGGGGCGGCGGCGCGGAGTTCAAAGGGGTGACGAACACCGCCGACCACCAGGGCGCGACTTCCTTAGCCAGCTGCTTTGCCGCAGCGGCGGCCTCGGCCGCCTCCAGCCTTGGCCTCCGCTTTCTCCCGGCGGGTGGCCTCGTCCTCCTCGCGCTTCTCCCGCGTGTTCCGCTCCATCGCCTCCCGAAGGTCGGTGGCAGGGTCAATCCGCCGAGTGGTGGCAGACGTCTCCACCGACCCCATGACGGAGGCGGCGGCAACCCTCTCAGGACTGAGGGGAGCCCTGAGGCGAGAAAAGCATATGAAAAAGTCAGACAAGATCAACAAAGAGAAAATAAAGATAAGGGACGGAGGCGCTTACGCAGAGACCAGCGGCGGCTTCTTCACCTCCTTGCGGAAGCGGTTGGCTTTCGCGGCCGCCTCTACCCGCTTGGTCGCGGCGGCCGCTCCCTTGAACTTCTTCGACCGGCCACCAAGCGTACTAGGCCCGGCCCGGCGCTTCTTCGCACCGCCTTGAGCATCCAAGCCGGCGGAGGAACTCGTGCTTGGCTGGCCGGCTTTTGGCTGGCGACGCGGGGCGACTCCTCCCTCGGCCTCGTTGTCAGGCCAGTCGGCGAAAGTGGCCGAAGGCCTGGAGCCGCCTGCTTCTCCTCCTCCCTCGGCGTCGGCTTCCATGGCTGTCGCCCCCAAGTCGGGATCATCGACGTCGCTCTCCGCCCGATCAGGGACAAACTGACGAGCCGGCCCCGTGGTGCCGGCCGAAGGACGGACGAGAGGATTCTGATTCAAAACAAAAACGGTCAGACTTGACAAGTCGGACTCGGCAGCAAAAGAAACAGAAGAAGAAGGAAGATGACTTACAATAGGCGGGGGGTTGGCGCGCGAATACGGCTCCTTGCCGAACCGCCAATCCACCGAGAGACCGCAGTTCGCCATGTAGTACACCGTGTTTGCCACCTTCGCGTGAGGCATGTCCTTGGAGAACATCTGACTCGGGTCCCAATGGCCGCTCATCTGGCAGATCAGGTGAGGTCGGCCTTGGAGTGGGAGTACTCGGCGCGCCACGAAGGCGGCCCCGGTCAGGCCCTCCGACTGCGTTAGCACTCGGAGTCGCGCGACGGCGGCGGCACCAGCGGGAGACAGCGTCCTGGCTCGGTGTGACCAGTTGGGGAGCCTTCCAGCCGGCGCGCCGGCTTCGTAAGCCGGCAGGTTGACCCAGTCGCCTTCTGGGGCGACGTTCTTCACATAAAAATATGACCGCTGCCACATCTTCACCAACTTAATCAGTGCGATGGTGGGAAACGAATTGTCGGCCACTGATCTCCGCATCGCGATGAATGCACCGCACTAGGCCGGCACGCCGGCGACATGTGTGCCGAGCTTAGATTGGAAGAACTCACCCCAGAGCTCGATGGTGGGGAGAACGCCGAGGAAGCCTTCGCACAGGGTGGCAAAGGCAGCCAGCAGCACCACCGTGTTCGGAGTAAGGTGGTGCGGCTGGAGCCCGTGGAACTCCAAGAAGGAGCGGAAGAAGCCACTCGCCGGCAGTTCCAGGCCGTGCATGAGGTGCGAGCGGAATATGACCCGCTCGCCCTCTTACGGCGCCGACGATATCTCTCCCTCCGGCGCGAGGCGGACCCGCACTAAGTCCCTGCCAGGCAGCCGCCGTGTCTAGCGGAGGATCTCGATGTCGTCGTCGTCAACCTCGGAGCCATCCCACACTCCGGAGCGAACAGTAGGAGGTGCGGTGGCGGAGGAGGAGCTCATCGCTGCAGGTGCGGCGTGGTTCGGAGGAGCAGCGGCAAGAAGAAGAAGAAGAAAGAAGGAGCGAAAGGAAGTGGGGAGAATGGGCGCGCGTGCTTCGCCGCCCCCCTCCCCCTGCCTACTTGTAGGCTCGTGGGCTGAGAAGTCGAGGGGGCGGACATGGGATTAACTGCGCCTGGGACCCCACGACCCCCACGATTTACCACACGAAGTTACCACGCGCTATAACCGCGCGGGAACCCCAACCGTCCACGCGGCCGCAACTGATCCGTTCGCATGCCGAGGCGCGGTAGTGGCGGGCCCCGCCTGTAGGCCTGTCCTGTCGCGCGTGTGGGCGATGAGACTAGCTCCGCCACGTGGCGCCTCGCAATGGGTCAACCACGGGCGGCAACCCGGAAGCTTATCAGGCACGCCGCCTGAACTCCGCCGCAACGTTCAAACTTTTTAAGGGGCAAGTCGGCCTTGAGCAAGTCCGACTCTAACTAGTCGGCTTGACAGAAGACGGCTAGCGAAGCCCAGATCCGACCGCCGGAGAGAAGAAACTGTTGAGGCTCCATGACATGTCGCCCTCGGAGCCTCACCAGCTTCGGGGACTACTGTCGAAGTAATGGGCCACGGGTAGGCTAACCCAGGCCCAGAACCTTTCAAGACATTGAGGCAGACTGTGCCCCTCGAGACCCCAAGATGAAGAGCCGCCTTCTGAGTGTCGGCGGCGTGGCGGCCGGCTGCCCACTCGCGGCCGAGTCCCAGGGACGACTTCAGGATGGGCCGACTCCTGACTGGTGACTTCCAGAGAAGCCGGCCTTGGGGAGTTGGCCCGCGACGCCAACAACCCCCATGCCCTCATAAAGAGGGACGGGACGGGGAGTGGCCACAGTAAGGTCCACTCCGACCCCTTTTTCCAAGGACAGGCGTGGCTACAGTACACCATACCCGCGGAGATCTCCGTGCGGCGCGACACTTTTGCCATGCCGGCCCTGACATCAGCCCCAGCGGGCGGAGCCCTGTGCCCATGACAGCCTGCTGGTACGACCCAGGGATGATGGGTCCCACCAGTCGGCGGGCGTATGAAAGACAGCAAAAGCACCACTAGTCGGCCCGGATGGGAGTCGGCCACCAGAAGTTGGCCGGCCCCTCCCACGGGCCCCGCACGCCATTAATCAGGCACGACAAGTAGTGGCCACAGTGATCGACCGCCAGACGGCGGGGCTGTCGCCACGACCTCATGACCGAGCCTACGTTATTAGAGGCACGGCTACAGTAATCTGCAGCCGGCAAAGACCCGCCCGTGGCGGACGCGGCCTGTCGGCTCCACACCAAGCCAGTCGGCGGGGCCACCCGTCGGTGGGCCCCAGGAGTCGGCGGATAAGACGGCGGCCAGAGAGACTGACGGCTGGGCCCGTGCCCAGCCGGATTACCATTGTACCCCTGGGGGGTAGGCCTATATAAACCCCCCAAGGCATCCATGCAAAGGGTTGGAATCCATTAGCACTAGACCAGATCATATAGGAAGGAGAGACCTAGCCTTGCCTTCTCCTACCTCCAGGAAATAGCTCAAGGAGCAACCGTGTAAACACTTTGCCATAGTGATCATGCAGAGACCCCATAGATCAGCAGTAGGGGTATTATCTCCCCGGAGAGCCCTCAAGCTGGGTAAGATTCGCCGGCGTGCATGTCTTCACCTTATCCCGTTTCCAGGCACCGGCGACGTTCTACTCGCCCCCACCATGATAAGCCATCCTTTAGCATATGTCACACCAAACCCCCGACACAGCTCCAATGAGTCTTGCCCGCTGTGTTCGGCCCGGTCGGATTTACTTTTATTGTATCCGGCGTGACGTTTATCGTCTCGCATAGTGGCGCGCCCTCATGATCCGTAGATCGATCTTGAATGTTTTGCTTTGTCCTCCAATACGTCTCGCAGGTCTGGCGTATTTCCCCATGCCTTTTTATTTGAATGGCGTCGGGGTGCGGGTTGAGCTTTTGGCTGGAATGCATCTCTATCGCGGCCACGAGGTGGCCGATCAGCCACGTCATACGCTTCTTCCTCCAGTCGGGGTAGCAACCTGCATTTTGGGTAACTCTTGGAGGGGCGTTCGAGTTTATATTCCTCGGCCGCGAGGACTTCAGTCCATCTGTCAGCTAGCAGATCTTGATCATCTTGAAGTTGTTGCTGCTTTTTCTTAAGGCTATTTGTCGTGGCTATAAGCCGACACTTGAAGCGCTCTTATTCGACGGGATCCTCTGGCACGACGAATTCGTCATCACCGAGGCTTGCCTCGTCTTCGGAGGGGGCATGTAATTATCATCCTCCGCCTCTCCATCTGCCGCTCTCTCTGGAGGGCTGGCCTCTCCATCCTCCTGTCCTAGATCGTGCTGGAGGGGATTGTTGCCATCTTCGGCACTATCCGGAGTGTTATTATCTCCTGTGCCGGTATCACCACTTTTGCTTTGGCGGGACTTAGAGCGGCGCCGCTGACGTCGGCGCTTGGGTTGCTTCTTGGAGGGGTCATCCTCCGCTGTCTCGTCGCCATTGCCTTCTTTGGGTGTGTCCACCATGTATATATCATATGATGGTGAGGTGGCTATCCGGTGCCCTGTGGGCAGTGGTTCCTCTTCGTCTCCCGCATCGTCGTCCATACCATCGATGTCTTCGGAGTCGAAGTCGAGCATGTCGGTTAAGTCGTCGACAGTGGCTACTAAGTGGGTGGTGGGTGGGCAGCGAATTTCTTCGTCATCCGCATCCCAATCCTGCCGGCCATAGTTCGGCCAGGATCCTCCTGACAAGGAGAGAGACCTTAATGAGTTCAGTATGTCGCCAAAGGGCGAGTGCTGAAAAATATCCGCGGAGGTAAACTCCATGATCGGCGCCCAATCGGATTCGCTAGGAACGGGCGCAGGCGGTTCGGAGTCCGTGGCCGGAGAAGAATCCGGTAGTCTGACAACACGGCTCTCATGCAGGGTAAGGTCGATGTTCGGCTCGATCGCCGCTGAGGGTAAGGCCTTCGTGGCGGGGTCCATCCACCCGTCCATGGACGGCGCAACTGGCTCCGAATTGAGGGTCGGAGCGGCTGCCGGTGCGATCTCCTGAACACTGTCTGATGGTAGAGCTAAATCGTACTCATCGTGACCGCGTGACGCACAAGGCAGAGGCTCGAATCCGTCGAAGATCAAGTCTCCGCGGATATTGGCCGTGTAGTTTAAGCTTCCAAACCTGACATGGTGGCCAGAGGCGTAACTTTCGATCTGCTCCAGATGGCCAAGCGAGTTGGCCCGCAGTGCGAAGCCGCCGAACACAAAGATCTGCCAAGGGGGAAAAGTCTCACCCTGGACTGCATCGCTATCGATGATAGTAGGAGCCATCAAGCCTAACGGCGACGACACAGAGGAACTCTCAATGAAAGCACCAATGTCGGTGTCAAAACCGGCGGCTCTCGGGTAGGGGGTCCCAAACTGTGCGTCTAAGGCGGATGGTAACAGGAGGCAGGGAACACAATGTTTTACCCAGGTTTGGGCCTTCTTGATGGAGGTAAAACCCTACGTCCTACTTGATTTATTCTTGATGATATGAGTAGTACAAGAGTTGATCTACCACGAGATCGGAGAGGCTAAACCCTAGAAGCTAGCATATGGTATCATTGTCTGTTGTCCTACGGACTAAAACCCTCCGGTTTATATAGACACCGGAAAGGGCTAGGGTTACACAAGGTCGGTTACAAAGGAGGACATATACATATCCGTATTTCATAGCTTGCCTTCCATGCCAAGTAGAGTCCCATCCGGACACGAGACGAAGTCTTCAATCTTGTATCTTCATAGTCTAACAGTCCGGCCAAAGGATATAGGCCGGCTGTCCGGAGACCCCCTAATCCAGGACTCCCTCAATCATCCTTGCTGTACACACCTTTTGAGAGAGCCATACATAATTTGGAATTTGATAGAATACTCTATGTGCTTCACTTATATCTTTTGAGCTCTATAGTTTTACTCTAGCGCTTCACTTATATCTTTTGAGTTATATAATTTTGCTCTAGTGCTTCACTTATATCTTTTAGAGCACGGTGGTGGATTTGTTTTATAGAAACTATTGATCTCTCATGCTTCACTTAGATTATTTTGAGAGTCTTAATAGCGTGGTAATTTGCTTAATAATAATAATATGCTTGGTATTCAAGATTTGTAAACTTTCTTTTGAGTGCGTTGAATACTAACAAAAAATTGATGCTTGATAATTGTTTTGAGATACGAGGATGGTGATATTAGAGTCATGCTAGTTGAGTAGTTGTGAATTTGAGAAATGCTTGTGTTAAAGTTTGTGATTCCCGTAGCATGCACGTATGGTGAACCGTTATGTGATGAAGTCGGAGCATGATTTATTTATTGATTGTCTTCCTTATGAGTGGCGGTCGGGGATGAGCGAAGGTCTTTTCCTACCAATCTATCCCCCTAGGAGCATGCGCGTAATACTTTGCTTTGATAACTTCTAGATTTTTGCAATAAGTATATGAGTTCTTTATGACTAATGTTGAGTCCATGGATTATACGCACTTTCCTTCCTTCCATCATTGCTAGCCTCTCTAACACCGTGCACTTTTCTCCGGTATCATACACCCACCAAATACCTTCCTCAAAACAGCCACCATAGCTACCTATCATGGCATTTCCATAGCCATTCCGAGATATATTGCCATGCAACTTTCCACTGCTCCGTTCATTATGACACGCTCCATCATTGTCATATTGCTAGCATGATCATGTAGTTGACATCATATTTGTGGCAAAGCCACCGTTCATAATTCTTTCATACATGTCACTCTTGATTCATTGCATATCCCGGTACACCGCCGGAGGCATTCATATAGAGTCATATTTTGTTCTAAGTATTGAGTTGTAATTGTTGAGTTGTAAGAAAAATAAAAAGTGTGATGATCATCATTTTTAGAGCATTATCCCAAGTTAGGAAAGGATGATAGAGACTATGATTCCCCCACAAGTCGGGATGAGACTCCGGACGAAAAAGAAAAAAAAAGAAAAAGAGGCCATAAAAAAGAGAAGACCCAAAAAAATGAGAGAAAAAGATAGAAGGGACAATGTTACTATCCTTTTACCACACTTGTGCTTCAAAGTAGCACCATGATCTTCATGATAGAGAGTCTCTCATTCTGTCACTTTCATATACTAGTGGGAATTTTTCATTATAGAACTTGGATTGTATATTCCAATGATGGGCTTCCTCAAAATGCCTAGGTATTCGTGAGCAAGCGAGTTGGATGCACACCCACTTAGTTTCTTTTGTTGAGCTTTCATATACTTATAGCTCTAGTGCATCTGTTGCATGGAAATCCCTACTCACTCACATTGATATCTATTGATGGGCATCTCCATAGCTCGTTGATACGCCTAGTTGATGTGAGACTATCTTCCCGTCTTTTTGTCTTCTCCACAACCACCATTCTATTCCACATATAGTGCTATATCCATGGCTCACGCTCATGTATTGCGTGAAGATCGAAAAAGTTTTGAAAGTGTCAAGAGTATGAAACAATTGCTTGGCTTGTCATCGGGGTTGTGCATGATTTAAATACTTTGTGTGGTGAATATAGAGCATAACCAGACTATATGATTTTGTAGGGATAGCTTTCTTTGGCCATGTTATTTTGAGAAGACATAATTGCTTTGTTAGTATGCTTGAAGTATTATTATTTTTATGTCAACATGAACTTTTGTCTTGAATCTTTTGAATCTGAATATTCATACCACAATTAAGAAGATTTACATTGAAATTATGCCAAGTAGCACTCCGCATAAAAAATTATGTTTTTATCATTTACCTACTCGAGGATGAGCGGGAATTAAGCTTGGGGATGCTTGACACGTCTCCAACGTATCTATAATTTTTGATTGCTCCATGCTATATTATCTACTGTTTTGGGTATTATTGGGCTTTAATATCCACTTTTATATTATTTTTGGGACTAACCTACTAACCGGAGGCCCAGCCCAGAATTGTTGTTTTTTGCCTGTTTTAGGGTTCCGAAGAAAAGGAATATCAAACGGAGTCCAAACGGAATGAAACCTTCGGGAACGTGATTTTCTCACCGAATACAACTCAGGAGACTTGAACCCTACATCAAGAAACGTAATAGGAGGCCACGAGGTAGGGGGCGCGCCCTACCCTACCAGGCGCGCCCCCACCCTCGTGGGCCCCCTGTTGCTCCACTGACGTACTTCTTCCTCCTATATATACCCACGTACCCCCAAACGATCAGATATGGAGCCAAAAACCTAATTCCACCGCCGCAACTTTCTGTATCCACGAGATCTCATCTTGGGGCCTGTTCCGGAGCTCCGCCGGAGGGGGCATCAATCACGGAGGGCTTCTACATCATCATACAAGCCCCTCCGATGAAGTGTGAGTAGTTTACTTCAGACCTACGGGTCCATAGTTAGTAGCTAGATGGCTTCTTCTCTCTTTTTGGATCTCAATACAATGTTCTCCCCCTCTCTCGTGGAGATCTATTCGATGTAATCTTCTATTTGCGGTGTGTTTGTTGAGACCGATGAATTGTGGGTTTATGATCCAGTCTATCTATGAATAATATTTGAATCTTCTTTGAATTCTTTTATGTGTGATTGGTTATCTTTGCAAGTCTCTTCGAATTATCAGTTTGGTTTGGCCTACTAGATTGGTTGTTCTTGCCATGGGAGAAGTGCTTAGCTTTGGGTTCGATCTTGCGGTGTCCTTTCCCAGTGACAGAAGGGGCAGCAAGGCATGTATTGTATCGTTGCCATCGAGGATAACAAGATGGGGTTTTTATCATATTGCATGAAACTATCCCTCTACATCATGTCATCTTGCTTAAGGCGTTACTCTGTTTTTAACTTAATACTCTAGATGCATGCTGGATAGCGGTTGATGAGTGGAGTAATAGTAGTAGATGCAGGCAGGAGTCAGTCTAGTTGTCTCGGACGTGATGCCTATATACATGATCATACCTAGATATTCTCATAACTATGCTCAATTCTGTCAATTGCTCAATAGTAATTTGTTCACCCACCGTAGAATACTTATGCTCTTGAGAGAAGCCACTATTGGAACCTATGGCCCCCGGGTCTCTTTCTCATCATATCAATATCCATTACTTTATTATTGCTTTGCTTTTACTTTGCTTTTACTTTTTACTTTGCATCTCTATACCAAAAGTACCAAAAATATGATTTATCATCTCTATTAGATCTCACTTTCGCAAGTGACCGTGAAGGGATTGACAACCCCTAAGCGCGTTGGTTGCGTTGAGCTATTGTTTTTGTGTAGGTACGAGGGACTCGTGCGTAGCCTCCTACTGGATTGATACTTTGGTTCTCAAAAACTGAGGGAAATACTTACGCTACTTTGATGCATCATCCTCTCCTCTTCGAGGAAATCCAACGCAGTGCTCAAGAGGTAGCATCGCGCTGGCCCCCGTGTGTTTGGCTGCGCCCGCCACGCCCATGCCCCTGCCCGTGCGCGCCCCTCCACCCACCGCGGCACCAGTCCCTGTGCGTTTGGCTGCACCCACCGCGCCCGTGCCCGTGCGTGCACCCCCTCAGCGGCATGGGATGCTGCCGTCGACCGCTACCTCTCAGCAGTGCCAGTTGCCGTCCTCCCGCACCCCACCCATCGATCGTGCGACGACATGATGTTTGATTTACAAGTGAAGAACATTTTGTGCTGCCTTGAAGACTTCAACAACGGCATCCCGGAGGACGACAACGACAACGACGGCGCGGCACGCCGCCTCCGCCGCCACCGGAAATAGTGTTTTTGGGGTTTAATACTATATCTCGAATTCTCGATCATATGAATATAAATTCGCAGTGTGACTGAATGAAAGATATGGTTTGAACGAACTTTTGTTTTTCTCTCTTAATGTACAGAATTATCAAACGATTTTATTCAAAAAAAGTCAATGGTTTTTAAATATAAAACACTCATCGCAAACGTTTTAGTTAGAACACCCGTATGCAAACCGACAGCTTCCCTGAGAAGACAAGGGAAAATGCGCGGAGCAGGATTTCTGCATCCCATCAATGCAAATGGTTGTTTTGCATGACACGTATGCAACCACGTACAAACAATTGGGTAAGATTTGCATATCTCTCATTTTAGGTATGTTGCCATTTGTCAAACTGGAAAGATTGACATTTGTTTATCTAGTAACATTGCCATTTGTCAACCTTGTAACACTGCGATTTGTCAAAATATGCAGCTACAAATCACCAGGACTATCTAAATTTTGCAACTAAAATCACTAGTACTGTTCACATGGACACCACTAGCAGGCGCGAGTTGAAGGACGCATATGCAAATGTACCATTCATTGCATACAACAAGTCATCAACCCACAACGACAACGAGGATACATGTTGGACTATAGATCATTTCCAACAAAACATTCTAGTAAAGTTTTTCTCACACAACAAATAACAAAGCGATAAAATGAACTTCAGCTCAACCACTCGTCGGCGTTGGAAACACTTGCTTTGAACCAGAAGTGATTCTCTGGGAAGGGCCAGCTACTGTCAATCTTGAGACCAACGCAGGACTGATCATCGAGGCTGAAGCGGCCTATGTCAAGACCCATATTGGGACGGTAGGGAGGCATAGTAATGTCCGAGGTATAGATACAGTTGCTTCTCATAAATGGTAGTAACGTTGTGTCAACAGCAGCTGGATCGCCTTCCACCATCATTGGATAGTTTTGTCCAATGAAGAGCGAGTTTCCTCCAAGACTTTCAATACTGAACCAGGGAGAAGGTGTTGGCGCTAGTACACTAGTATCCACCCCGAATACCTTGCAATGGATGTTGGAGTAGGTCCGGAGAGTGCGACCATGCAAGACAACACATGCTTCCTTAGTAACGTCAGCAGTGCCCAGTATACAGACAAGAAGAGGTGATCCATCGGAATAAGTTGCCAGGCGCTGATACGTCTCCATCTTATCTACTTTTCCAAACACTTTTGACCTTGTTTTGGACTCTAACTTGCATGATTTGAATGGAACTAACCCGGACTGAAGCTGTTTTCAGCAGAATTGCCATGGTGCTATTTTTGTGCAGAAATAAAAGTTCTCGGAATGACCTAAAACTTCACGGGGAATATTTTTGGAATTTATAAAAAATACTAGCGAAAGAATCAACACCAGGGGACCCACACCCTGTCCACGAGGGTGGAGGGCGCGCCCCCTACCTCGTGGCTCCACTGAGGCTCCACCGATGTCAACTCCAATTCTATATATTCACGTTCGGGGAGAAAAAAAAGAGAGAAGGATGCATCGCGTTTTACGATACGGAGCCGCCGCCAAGCCCTAATCTCTCTCGGGAGGGCTGATCTAGAGTCCGTTTGGGGCTCGAGAGAGGGTAATCCGTCGCCTTCATCATCATCAACCTTCCTCCATCACCAATTTCATGATCCTCACCCCCGTGAATGAGTAATTCCATCGTAGGCTTGCTGGATGGTGATGGATTGGATGAGATTTATCATGTAATCGAGTTATTTTTGTTAGGGTTTGATCCCTAGTATCCATTATGTTCTAAGATTGATGTTGCTATGACTTTGCTATGCTTAATGCTTGTCACTAGGGCCCGAGTGCCATGATTTCAGGTCTGAACCTATTATGTTTTCATGAATATATGTGAGTTCTTGATCTTATCTTGCAAGTCAAGAGTCACCTACTGTGTGTTATGATCCGGTAACCCCGAAGTGACAATAATCGGGACCACTCCCGGTGATAACTGTAGTTTGAGGAGTTCATGTATTCACTAAGTGTTAATGCTTTGTTCCGGTACTCTATTAAAAGGAGGCCTTAATATCCCTTAGTTTCCAATAGGACCCCGCTGCCACGAGAGGGTAAGACAAAAGATGTCATGCCAGTTCTTTTCCATAAGCACGTATGACTATATTCGGAATACATGTCTACATTACATTGATGAACTGGAGCTAGTTCTGTGTCACCCTATGTTATAACTGTTACATGAGGAATCGCATCCGACATAATTATCCATCACTGATCCATTGCCTATGAGCTTTTCACATATTGATCTTTGCTTAGTTACTTTTCCGTTGCCACTGTTACAATCACTACAAAACCAATACTATCACTTTTGCCACCGTTACCGCTGCTTCCATATTACTTTGCTACAGATATTAAGTCTTTTAGGTGCAGTTGAATTGACAACTCAACTGTTAATACTTGAGAATATTCTTTAGCTCTCCTTGTGTCAAATCAATAAATTTGGGTTGAATACTCTACCCTCGAAAACGGTTGTGATCCCCTATACTTGTGGGTTATCAAGACTATTTTCTGGCGCCATTGCCGGGGAGCATAGCTCTATTCTTTGAGTCACTTTGGATTTATATCTGTTGATCACTATGAGGAACTTGAAAGACGAAAAAACCAAGATTTATCCCTCAACTATGAGGGGAGGTAAGGAAATGCCATCTAGCTCTACACTTGATTCACCTTCTATTTTGAGTAAACTTGTGACACCTACTGCTGCTATTGATTCTGATATTTCGCATGTTATTGATGATGCCACTTTTGCTATGCATGATGCTTATGATGAAACTACTTCTATGCTTGATAATACTGTGCCACTAGGTGAATTTCTTGATGAACAACTTGCTAGGGTTAGAGAGAATGAAATTATTGAAACTGATAATATTGATGAAAGTGATGATGAAGATTCTCCCCCTAGATATGAATTGCCTGATGTGCTTGAGGGTTATGTTATGGATGAAGAAACTGCTAGAGATATTTTTGCTTGCAAAGATATATATGATCTTAAGAAACTGTTAGCTAAGCTGAAAGAAAAATATTTGAATGCTAGAATGAAATATGACCCTGGTTTTGCTACTTCACCTATCTGTATTTCTGATAAGGATTATGATTTATCTGTCGATCCAAAGATAATTACTTTGGTTGAATCTGATCCGTTTTATGGCTATGAATATGAAACTGTTGTGGCACATCTTACTAAATTAAATGATATAGCCACCCTATTCGCTAATAAAGAAAAAATTCGTTACTACTATATCCTTAAGTTCTTTTTGTTCTCATTAAAGGGTGATGCTAAAATATGGTTTATTTCTCTTGATCCTGGTTGTGTGCGTAGTCCCCAGGATATGATTTATTATTTCTCTGCTAAATATTTCCCCGCTCATAAGAAACAAGGTGCCTTAAGGGACATATATAATTTTGTGCAAATTGAAGAAGAGAGTCTCACACAAGCTTGGGGGAGGCTTCTCCGATTACTTAATGCTTTCCTTGATCATGCTCTCAAGAAAAATGAAATACTTGATATCTTTTATAATGGACTAACTAATGCTTCCAGAGACCACGTGGATAATTGTGCTGGTTGTGTTTCCAGGGAAAGAACTGTTGATGAAGCTGAATTGTTATTAAATAATATGTCGAGTAATGATAATGATTGGACACTTCCTGAACCAACTCTGAAGAAAAGGGGTATTCTATTTCTCAGTCCTGAAGATATGCAAGAGGCAAAGAAATCTATGAAAGAAAAAGGTATTAAAGCTGAAGATGTTAAGAATTTACCACCCATTGAAGAAATACATGGTCTTCATAACCCGACACAAGTAGTAAAGGTAAATTCTCTCTATAGATTTGATGAAGGTGATATTCCTCGTTATAAGTCTGCCAGCCAATGCTTAGATGAGTTTGATAATTTTATTGTTAAACAAGAAAACTTCAGTGCTTATGTTGGTAGACAATTGAAACGTAATTTGAACACTTGAATGATTATATGTCTAGAGTTAAAGGTGAGGTTAAACTTATTAGTAAACATGCTTCTATGGTTACCACTCAAGTAGAACAAGTGCTTAAAGCTCAGAATGATTTGCTCAATGAATTAAATAATAAGAAAAATGATAATGTTGTTAGAGTTGTGACTAGGGGAGGTAGAATGACTCAGGAACCTTTGTATCCTGAGGGCCACCCTATAGTTGAGCAAGATTCTCAGAGAACTAATATTGATACACCTAGTCCTTCTAAAAAGAAAAAAAAGAAATATGATAGGACTTTTCATGCTTTTAGTGAACCTGTTGTTGACACACCTGAGAACCCAATGATATTTCTATTTCTAATGCTGAAACACAATCTGGTAATGAACATGAACCTAGTGATAATATTAATGATGATGTTCATGTTGATGCTCAACCTAGCAATACCAATGATGTAGAGATTGAACCTGCTATTGATCTTGATAACCCACAATCAAAGAATCAACATTATGATAAGAGAGACTTCGTTTCTAGGAAGCACGGTAAAGAAAGAGAACCATGGGTTCAGAAACCCATGCCTTTTCCTCCTAAGCCATCAAAGAAAAAGGATGATGAGGATTTTGAGCGCTTTGCTGAAATGATTAGACCTATATTTTTGCGTATGCGTTTGACTGATATGCTTAAAATGACTCCTTATGCTAAGTGTATGAAAGATATGTTACAAATAAAAGAAAGATACCGGAAGCTGAAATTTCCACCATGCTTGCTAATTATAATTTTAAGGGTGGAATACCAAAGAAACTTGGAGATCCAGGAGTACCAACTATACCATGCTCCATTAAAAGAAACTATGTTAAAACTGCTTTATGTGATCTTGGAGCCGGTGTTAGTGTTATGCCTCTCTCTTTATATCGTAGACTTGATTTGAATAAGTTGACACCTACTGAAATATCTTTGCAAATGGCTGATAAATCAACTGCTATACCTGTCGGTATTTGTGAGGATGTGCCTGTTGTGGTTGCAAACATTACTATTTTAACGACTTTGTTATTCTTGATATTCCCGAGGACGATAGTATGTCTATTATTCCTTGGTAGACCCTTTTTGAATACTGCAGGGGCTGTTATTGATTGCAACAAAGGCAATGTCACTTTTCATGTTAATGGTAATGAGCATACGGTACACTTTCCGAGGAAACAACCTCAAGTCCACAGTATTAATTCTATTGGAAAAAATTCAACGATAACTATTGGAGGTTTTGAATTCCCTCTTCCTACTGTCAAGAAGAAATATGATATTCTTATTGTTGGGGACATGCATATCCCCATTGAGGTAACCTAGTGTTATTCGAAAATTCTCCGGTTCCATGTTATTTGGAAAAAGTTTGTTAACAAGACTTGATCAACCTTGTTAATGGATTCCTTTTTGATGAGCATGAGATGGATGAAGTTAGAAAGCACAACCTCTTGTATCCTCCTTTTACTTTCTGTTATTTAGATTAAATAAAGCAAATATAGTATTTTCTGTCTGTTGTCTGAATTATCCTTGTAGTAAAAAATACCCCGAAAATAAAAGTTCTCCAAATGTCCTGAAAATTATATATGATTTTTTGTAGAATATTTAAGAATTATTGGCATTGAGAACACACCAGGGGGCACACCACCTGGCCACGAGGGTCCAGGGCGCGCCCCCTACCTCGTGGACCCCACGTGGGCCCCCTCCACTTATTCCGGTACCCACACACTTCGTCTTCCTCCAGAAAAAATCTTTCCACAGCTGATCCCAAGTTCTAGCTCATTTTGCTGCCATTTTCGATCTCCTTGCTCAAAGCTCCATTCACAAAATTGTTTTGGGGGATTGTTCTTCGGTATGTGACTCCTCCAATGGTCCAATTAGTTTTTATTCTCGTGCTTTATTTATTGCAATTTTTTGCTGCTTAGGTGATCCTGTTCTTGAGCTTGCATGTCAAATTTATGTGGTCAAAAGTAGTTTTAATGCATGATATGGCCTTTAGGCACTTGTAGGAGTAGTTGCTATCAATCTTGTTGAGTTTGGTTCACTTTTATTTTGAGTCACTAAAAATTTCAGAAATTTTCCAAAGAAAGAAAAATGTTTAGGAAAATATACCAAGGTGGTTCCTCAAGGAAGGAAGGACCGATGCTCGCGATACGTGAGCCGGACGACGAACCACCGAGGGAAGCACAAGTGTGGCCTTGTGAATGGCCGTTAGAGGAGTTTATGGTCCAAGCAGGCATCAAGGATGAATTTGACGCGTATGTGCGTAACGCTGATCTTGAGGACTTCGTGTCAGATAAGTGTCGGCAATATCACTACCTAACTGATTCCTTTGTGAGAAGGTTCGAACTTACATCCTCGCACAATTCTCACACTGTTTTATTTGATCTTTATGATAAATCATATACCATGGACCAAGAAGATTTTAATATTGCTTGTAAACTCCCGCGGTGGGGCAATGTTAGTGAACCTCACAAATCTGAATATGAAGACTTTCTTGCAGGTATTACTATGGGGGAATCCAGAGAAATCACACAAGATACCATAGGGAGCATTCATTTCCCTTCCATACATTAATTTGCTCTCTTCGTTGGTAGATGCACTAACGGTAAAGATGAGGCTTGTCACATGTGTGTTCCAGATCTTAGTGTCCTCAAGAGTGCGGTATTAGGTGATAAACAATATAACTTGGGGGCCATTGTTGCACGAAGGTTGCATCACAACAGTATAAGTGGAGATTTGTTTGGTGGAATTTATGCAACTCGTGTAGCTAATTATCTTAATATACCCATACATGGAAATGATATGGAGTTGCATCCTACTTATCTAGATTATGAAGCTATGGTTCGCCATCAGTTTCTTGAGAGGAACGATCAGTTCCTCCAGTACCGACTAATCTTTAACTCCTCCAGGAACGATCCATGTTGCCCTCCCTGCTCCTACTTTCTTTGACTTTCTGGCAAAAAGGAGATATGTTATAACCAGGGAGGAAGGGAACGAATATGAGAGGAGGACGGAGGCAGCTCGCCTCCAAGCTGCAGCTCGTCAGGCAATAGCTGATGCATCTTAGTACAACCCCAGCTACAACTTTGGATATCCACCAGGCCATCAGTGGCCATAGACCAACTTAGGCCAAAAGCCTAAGCTTGGGGGAGTACGTATTTCTCACCGACATTACATTCATGTTCACACACTCATTCAGTTGTCGGTGCTCATACTTTTTTATTGTACTATCCATGCTAGTTTATTCCTTTTCTAGCCTTCTTCTTGTGTGTTTGAAAAACCTTAAGAAAAACCAAAAAAATTAGTTGTAGCTTTTAGCTAGTTTACTTTCCATGCTTGTAGTAGTAAGTAATTAAAAAGAAAACCCAAAAAGATTTCTCGTTCTTCTTTTGCTTGTTGGGAGCTTTCCCGTGTAAATAGTTTTGTTTCTTTTCTTTTCTTTGGGGGTCGAGAGGAGAAGACCATGATGAAAATGTTGAGTGGCTCTCATATGCATTATTGTTTGATTTAACAAAGAGCCCATATTACCTTGTCTTCTCCCTTGTATTAAATGCTTGCAGATTCCAGCTTAGTCCAATGCACGTGCACTATTATTATTATCCACACCGTTCGGTCGTGCAAGTGAAAGGAATAATGATGATATATGATGGACTGATTGAGATGAGAGAAGCTGGTATGGAACTCGACCTCTCTTGTTTTTGTAAATATGATTAGTTCATCATTCCTGATTTAGCCTATTATGAATGAAACATGTTTGCAACGACAATTAAAAATTATAGTTGCTCATGCCATGCTTAATTAGCTAGGACTTTATAATAGTTTACCTTGCGTGCCAACATGATATTAAAATGGTTGTGATGTGGTATGATAGGGTGGTATCCTCCTCTGAACGATTCGAGTGGCTTGACTTGGCAAATGTTCACACATGTAGTTGAAGCAAAATCAACATATCCTCCACGATATTTATGTTCATGGTGAATTATATCATACTTGTAACATCCCAAATTTTCAATTTGGAATGTTATACATTAGATCAGTATTGCATGTCATATTTTATTGCATTTTGGTTGATCCTAGAAATTTCACGCAACTCAAGGACCCTCGGAGAGAGTTGGGGGATTTCGTTATTTTCATAATTGAGTTTCTCAAATTTTGAAAATAGGATCATTTGGTTTTATTTATTTTATCTTCAATTATTTCTATTATCAAAATATGAGAGAGGGAATAAAATGACTTTCCCAAAATAAAGAAATATTGAGGATTTAATAATAAAATCAAATAAAATTTTATTTTGGTTTTATTTGCTATTTTATTTGAATTTAGGAAAAAATGCGTGTTTTTAAAAATTGCATTTAGGCCCCAAATAAATGTTCATCCTGTGCGGCTCGATTTTAGAAGCCAGGGAAAATTTATTTCGAGAATTTTGGAGTCCGTTTAGTATTCCTTTTATTTTTTTCTGAGCGTAACTATTTAAAAAAATGCAACCCGCACCGCGACGCCCGCCGCTGCCCGCCGGAGTTTGACCTCGCCGCCACCGGGTTTTTTTCGAAAAACCGATCGGTTTTCCGTCGGTTTCGTTCGGTTTTTTTAGTTCGTTTTTTAATAGATCAGTTTTTCCGGTTTATTTAAGTAGCGAGCGTTCGCCCGTTCGTTCGTTTTAACGAACGCGTTCTTCGTTTAGATCCAGTTAACGAACGTCCGTTCGTTAATCTGTTCATCGTTTTCTTTTTCTCGGATTAAATCCGTGATTTTTCTGATCACGATTCCTGATCCGATTTTCGTTCTAGTATAACTTTTCGCTCGTTTATCGGAATCAGGCGATTCAAGCGCCTAGAGTTTCATCTCGAAACCCTCTTTTCTTTTAACAAACTCAAACAAGTTTTTGCCACTGTAAAAATTGCCCTAGATCCAGAATAGTAAACGAAGCTTGTTTTTTTTCCTATTTGTCTTTCGTTGCTTCATTCGATTTGATTCTTTTTGCCAACCAGAGATCTTAAGTTGAACTTTCTGGTTAGATATCTTATTTGAGTTTTACCTATGCATTGGTTGAGTACTTATTGTATGCTTGTTTGTTTGTGTTAGAGTACCAAGAGTGCGCCGCTTGCTACTTCGAATCGCTAGGTTTCGCGGATCATCAGCAAGGCAAGTAACACTTTGATCATACCTCCTACATTGCATGATTAGATCAATCCTCACACATTGCATGATTAGGATCTAATTAAATTGTGGGTTTGGGAAGTAGTTGAGGTAGTACCTATTACCTGTTATTATCAAACCTTTGGGAGTTACTTCTACCTTTGCTTATTATGCCATGCTATGCTAGTAGACGTGGATTGGGTGAGTGAAATCCATGACAGATGTGAGATTCTTAAAGTAAAGGTTTATCTAAGGTGGTAACTTAAATACACATCTGGGTGGATTGAGGCACCTGGGTATTCCAGCGATTGCCTATTTTCTTTTGGACCGCCACCCAGGCTCAAAGGGATCATGAGATTATTCATGCTAGAAATTTCCGTGTGCAGCCACAAGCTACTATGGGCTCTAGCATAGTTGATTAAGTCGTGTGAACTCTTACAGTGGTAGACTAGCAAATGTAGGGGAAAGTTGGTGTAACAGTCTACCCGATCATAAGGTGCTAGCGCTTCTGAAAGACTATGTCTCGGTCATCCATTTCTCAAACACCCTGTAGTGCGAGAATCCCAACGGAGGAGATCGAGTCTTGTGGGGAAAAGTGCGCAAACCACTACAGAGTGTATAAACTAATCATGGTTAGTCGTGTCCCCGGTTATGGACATCTTGAGTATCTATTACCTGGATTATCATGTGAATCTCATCATGTTACTCTAAAATTAATTTTGTTGGGTTTTGTTTAATGATGATGTTTAATTGGGATTGAGAATGCTGTCAACCATTCTCAATGTTTAACAACTTCCTTGATAGTTAAATAAAATTTATTCCTTTGTAGTAGAGAAAAATTGGCTTTACGCAAAACTGTAACCATAGAGCTTTCCACCAGCCAAATATGCATGTAGTATAGCCTTATTCTTCCATTACTCTCTATATGTTACATTGCCAGCATATTCCATGTGCTGACTCGTTTCGGGCTGCAACATTAATGTTGCAGACTTTTCAGACGACGATTAAGGTGCTTTTAGGTCATGGTTCTATACTGAGTGATGTCGTTGGAGTTGATGGACTCACTTATCTTCCAAGCCTTCCGTTGTTATCATTATTAGATGGCCTTAAGCCATATTTATTGTAATAAG